>NC_134878.1:24389201-24641701 GCF_041734735.1 Babylonia areolata
ACACTCCACACACACAACACACACAGACACAAACACAGACCACCACGCCTACCACCAACCCCAAACCCACCCACCCACACCCACACCCACACTGCAGCAGCAACTGAACAAAACCAGCAGCAGCCTTAACACTGTCAAGCCAGCAATCGGCTGAACCCCTTACATCTGACGCGGCCTGGTACTACCTGATGATGCCATACTGTTGCCACCTCCACCCCCTCCCCGGCTGCTCGCCTCCTCTCCTCCCCCCCTCCCTACCCCCTCCCCCCCCTCCACCCCCCCCCCTCCACGCCCCCCCCGAACAGACGCCGTCTGCCGCTGCTGCCTCTGATGATGTTGGTGATGATGCCACCGAGGAGGAGGGACGTGGTAAGGGGGGGTGGGGAAGGGGTGTGTGTGGGGGGGGGGAGGCAGGGATCTGCCGTGAACTATCAGGGACAAGAGAGAGAGAGGGTGGGTGGAACTGAGAGAGACAGACAGACAGACAGAGACAGACAGAGAGAGAGAGGAGGGGGGCGTGGGGGTGTCTCGTCTCAGGTACAGCGAAACTATATCAGGGATAGGAGAGAGGGTGGGTGGATTGGGGGGGGGGGGAGAGAGAGAGGGACACACACACACACACACACACACACAAGAGGAGGGGAGGGGGGAGGGAAGTGGGGAGTCTAGTCTCAGGTGGAGCGAGACTTTTTGTGTGACTGACTGCGTTGGTTGTTGCCATGGGGGTATCGTGGTGGTTGGTGTTGAGGAGGCGGTGGGCGTGCGTGCGGACGAGGTTGGAGGAGAGGGGGGTGGCGTGGCGGCGAGGGGAAGGGTGAGGGTATTTGGGGGGGGGGGGGGGAGGCGTGGTGAAAGAATGAGGCGAACTGAAAGGGGGCGGAGGGGGTGAGGGGGGGGTCTCAGGTGTTGTTGGGAGATAGGTGGGGGTGAGGTTGGAGGTGGATGAGGAAGGAGGGGTGGGTGGTGGTGGTGGGGGGGGAGAGGGGGGGGGGGGGGGAAGGTGATGGGAACTTGATGGCAGCGTTGTTTTGTCTTTCAAGCCTCACTTGTTGGCGCCGTCCTTTGAGAATCGAAGCCAATTTAGCTGTGGGGTTTTGTTTTGTTTTTGTTTCGTTTGTTGTTGATTTTTCATGTTTTTTTTATACTCTTGTTACAACTCCTCTCTCTCTCTCTCTCTCTCTCTCTCTCTCTCTCTCTCTCTCTTTCTGTGTGTGTGTGTGTGTGTGTGTGTGTGTGTGTGTGTGTGTGTGTGACTGAAAGCCTCATTTGTTGGCGCGTCTTCTAAGTATCGAAGCCAATTCTTTTCTTCTTTCGTGTTTTATTGGTTGTTTTTTTTGTTTTGTTTTTTGTTTTTGTTTTTTTAACTTTGGTTTCACCTCTGTTGTGTGTGTGTGTGTGTGTGTGTGTGTGTGTGTGTGTGCTCGCGCGCCGTGTCTGTGTGTGTCCGTCTGTCTCTGTCTGGGTTTTTTTATGTTTTGTTTTGTTTTGTTTTTTGTTGTTGTTTTTTTGTTTTTTTTTTGCTGCGAAAGACATTCTACGGAAAAACCTGACCCAGTTGGAAAGAGAGACTGAAGTAGTAGACAGAAAGGAAAATGTTCCATGGTAACAAAGAAGTTCCCTCGATCGTGTCTGCCATAGTTGTCACGGATGCCGTCAGTGATTCCTAACATTCTTACCCCAGTAAGGCGGTAAGGGCACAGCAACAGGGCTGTCCTTAATTTGATTTTGTGCGTCAGTGGTGACTGATGAGAGATCCTTGTAATTTGATTATAAGTGGTAGTGCTGTTGATTTTGGTTTGTTTGGTTGTTGTTGTTTTGTGTGTGTGTGTGTGAGTGTCTTTTTTTTTTTAATCAACTGAGATTAATTCAGATATACCCCACCAGCTGACTAACGCACACTTTGTGATTTCTGTGATGCAGTATTAATAATTTTCCGACACTTTTTTTTTTCCACGAAATTCTGCCCAGGCTTCAGACTAGGAGAAAAAAAAATCAAATCGGTACAGGATGTTTGTTGGTATAAATCAATCAAAACAAACAAACAACAGCAACAAAACGGAACCCGGTATTGCTATACATTTGGATGATCGTTGTCACCTCTGTCCTGCAAACCTCCCAAAGGTGTCCCCATTTATGAAATCTGTTCTTAAAAAATTCCGCCTTTCTGTATGACTTTTTATCGTCTTTTCCTTTAGTTTCTGTGGTGCTGAAACATTCTTCTGTTGCTTTTGTGTTTGTTTTTGTTGTGGTATGTTTTTTTTCTTTCTTTCTTTTTTTTTTGGGGGGGGGGGGGGGGGGGGGGGGGGGGGCATAAAGTCTTGAATATTTTTGTCTTTTTTAATTTTTTGTTCCAGTGGTACTTGGTAGTTTATTGGGCATTGTGTCTTGTTTTGTGTCCAGTGGGACGTGTGAAATGCCCCTTGATAATCTTTCGTTTTGTACTGATGCCGGTTTATCATCATACAAAATGTTGTCAGCGTATTGTGTATATACATGTCTGCTTTCTTTTGGAGCTTAACTTCAGTGAATATAGGGCGAGGTAATGTTGTCTGTATATTCTGTATCCGATTAATAATAGAATGAAATGAAATGAAATAAAATAAATACCCCCCTCAAAAACAACAACAACAAAACACACGTCTTACCACACTCAGTCAAACAGGCAAAGCACAAATAATATGCGTCGCTGGCGCTTTGAAAATGAAAAGAACTCATTGCTTATTCGTCGTGCGGGTCCTGGCTTTCTAGAACGAACCATAGACATAACTATCGAATTCTAGTGTCTATGAACGAACTGAACGCATGACGAGAGTTAAAATCGTGTTTCGGAGCGTCAGTTCTTTGCTGGGATCGTCTGCTACAAAGAGGAGTTGTTTCCCTTTGCCTTCTACTTGGCCCAGAAATCTTTACGATTACTACAATGCATGTCTGGCATTGTGTAATAGTACTAGTAATAGTTGTTGTAGTAGTGGTAGTCTACTAGTAATAGTAGTAAAGGGCAAAAATAAGCTGTGAAACTTTTTACACATCAAGGGCAAAATAAGCTGTGCAGCTTTTTATACAATGTTCTTAGTGTCATGAAATAGCATGTTTTTTTTTGTTGGTTTTTTTTTGCTGCCCCATCATCTGCACCGTTTCAGTGGCGTTACTCCCACGCCGCTCATTTAGATTCCCCCATACACGGCCACACCCGGGTTCGTCCGTCGCAGTTCCAGCGTCGGCAGTCAACAGGGAGCCATCGATGTTAGGTCGTCAGCAGGCCACACACCAGAGGAGACCCTGCACTGCTGCTGAGTCACTTCGGTGGTGTTCAGTGGTGCCTGTTCTGATTTAACGTACTCAGGACACCACCTACTAAGCCCCATACTAACGACAATAATGGCTTAGTCGCGGAGCCAGACTGAGTGAGCGTCCCTCCCAGAGTGGAGACCACCACCACGTCCCTCAAACATCAGCCCCCCATGAATCTGCCGACACTGACAACATTAACAGGACTCACCCCAAGCACGGAAGTGGAGGGGTATCGAAACTGAGGTCACCATGAGAACAGGGCATGAAAGGCCACAGACTTTGAGGCTGGGTTTTTTTTGTTTTTGTTTTTTTAAATTATTTTTTTTATTGATGATGATGAAGGAGGACGATGACGATGACGATGTTGCTATGGAGGAGGTCCATTTTGGTTTGGGACTGCGTGACAAGGCTGTACTCTCACTTCCTGTCATAATGATATCACGGCGTTAACCAGCCTTGAGATACAGACACTTGCAGTGTTGGTCAGGTAATTAGAGCAACACACCCAAAGACGCATCCTTGAAGTGGATGACACTCGACTGTGTGGTCCAGTCTCCCCATTTAAGCCCACAGCACACTCAACTCTGGGTAGGAGCCGGCCACGGGCCGAAAAACCACACCTCCGCTGGGATTCGAACCCACGTCCTCCCAGCCGTTAGTCCGCGACGCTAACCACTTCGCCACGGCGGCTGGTATGGTGTTATTTCTTTCTGGAGCCTGGTGGGCAATAGTATACATGGTGGTCCTGCATGTTTCAAATTTCTTTATTGTTGATTTTCAGAGACAGATGGAATGAGAGGGAGGAGAGAAAATAGGTGTGTACCTGTTATCTGTGTGTATGTGTATGCACGCGCATGTGTGAGTAATTGCATTGTTGAGACTGTGAGTGTGTGAATGTTTGAATTGTGTGAGTGCATGTGTGTGTGTGCACGCGTGTGTATGTGTGTTTGAATGTGTGTGGTTTTTGTGTGGATGCGTGTGTGTGTCTGTCAGGGGGAGAGGGGGGGAGGGTTGCGCACTTGTGTTCAATCCTCCCAAACTCTTCAAAGCACATTGGTCCATTTTTAATCAGACTTCTCAAAACCCAACACCAAAAAACCAAAGTCAACTGAAATCCCCGTCTCCAGAGCTAACTATCCAGTCCAGCTTCTGTTAAATAAAAACAACAACAAAAAAACAACAAAAAACATTGCCCTCATGTTCAGTTTCTTTCACTTGACGCACTGACCATGCAATGCCAATGCCACACTTTATTGAATAGGATAGAATAGAATAGGTCTTTATTACCAAGTGTACCGGGGTCACAAGGAATATTGGAGGGGATAGTATATAACAAGGTACGAACATAAATCGAAAATCATACACAAACACAGATACAGTAGAAATTAGGATACATACAAGTGCATATCAATATAAAAACTTGTGCATACTCGCACATGCACGCACTGCATACACACACACACACACGCACGCACACACACACACACATGCAATCATGCACACACACACACACACACACACACACGTTTGAACATGTGGATGGGGCTGATGACTAGATCTTCAGGTAGACGGTTATTGACTGCACAATTCTACTAATTACACTGGATTTGTTCAAGAGACATGGCATTGACTGCTTTGGGGAAAAAGCTATTGGTGAAGTGATTGGTTTTCGTCCTTATACTTCTGTAGCGTTGCCATGAGGGGAGCATCTCGAAAATCCCAAAAGCTGGATGTGTTTCGTCCTGGCTGATTGATTTTGCTTTTTTTGAGTAGCTGCTTATAATATATGTCTTCTAGAGAAGGTAGATCAGCCCCGGTAATCTTGGTGGCAGATTTTATGATTCTGTTAAGGGCTGCAACTTCTGCCTTTGAAATGCTCCCATACCAAACAGTAATAGCAAAGGTTAGCACACTTTCAATGACTGCTCGGTAGAAATCAACCATGATTTCTTTATTTTATTCCGGACTTTTTGAGGCGCCGAAGAAAGTACAGGCACTGTTGTGCTTTCTTAACAATTTTTTTTCCATATTTTTCTCCCATTTCAAATTGTTGGAAATTATCAGTCCGAGAAATTTAAAGTTGCTGATGATCTCTACTTGCTTGTCTTTAATGACAAGTGGTAAGGGGTCAGATCTGGTCTTCCTGATATCTAAAATTAATTCTTTTGTTTTTGATATGTTGAGTTCAAAGTTGTTTTGATCAAACCAGCTGACAAGTTCCAGTACTTCTTCCCTTTATTTTGACTCATCACTGTTCGTAATCAGCCCTTCTAGAGTAGTATCGTCAGCAAACTTGACCATGGTGTTACATTCATTTTGAGTTGCACAGTCATGTGTAAATAGTGAGTAGAACAGTGGGGATACAACACATCCCTGTGGGGCGCCTATGTTGAGAATGCATGTGGAGGAGGTGAGGTCACCAACTTTAACAACTTGCGGTCTACATCTTAGAAATTTTAGGATCTATGCATAAATTGATTCAGGCAGTGAGAGGTCTTTCAGTTTAAAATATACTTTTGATGGCACTATTGTGTTGAATGCAGAGCTGTAGTCAATGAAAAGGATCCTGGCATAGCTGTTAGGATTTTCGAGATGTCTGAGGACGTAGTAGAGGCCTATTGCTGCAGTGAAGGTACCACACATTCTTTTCTTTTCTCCTTGGCCTCAGTTGTATGCAAGACTGTCAGCAAATGATTTCTTTTTTCTTTCTTTTTTGTTTGTTTCTTTCTCTTCTCTCCTTTTATTTAAATTTTTTTTTTAAAGTGCTCTGGATCTGGCTTTCTTCAATGGCCAAACACACACACTCTGTCTCTCCTCCTCTCTAAATCACTCACACTTAGACATACACTCACTCTCTCTTCCTCACACACACACACACTCTCTCTCTCTCTTCCTCCTCTCTAAACCACTCACACTTAGACATACACTCACTCTCTCTTTCTCACACACACACACACTCTCTCTCTCTCTTCCTTGCCTCTAAACCACTCACACTTAGACATACACTCACTCTCTCTTCCTCACACACACACTCTCTCTCTCTCTCTCTACCTCCTCTCTAAACCACTCACTCTCTCTTTCTCACACACACACTCTCTCTCTTTCTCCTCCTCCCCAAATTCACTCACACTTAAAGAGACATACACTCACTCACTCTTTCTCTCACACACACACACACACACACAATCACACTCTCTCTCTCTGTCTCTCTCACTTGCCACTAAACCATTACACATATCTATACACAATCAAAAATGCACACGCGCACACACACACACACACACACACACACATCATCATCATCATTCTAAGTGTGGACAGGGGGCGTGGCCACCAGCACCACATTCTCTGGGGTCTGCCCAGCGTCGATGTACACCTTGAGCTGTGCCCCCAGGCCCTGGTCCCTCAGGTAGCACACCCGCCCATAGTCGATCAGCCGCTTGCACCGCCACCCCACCCTCTCTTTCTCTTTCTCCGTCAGCTGAAGACCATTGCTGGGGGGAAGAAAAAGAGTGCAAGCACTGCTGTAAGACTGTACTGTTTGATATCAACAGACATGACAGGGATACAATTTTTGCAACAACTGTCAGTTTGCTGGCTTCATTTCGAGCAAGCAATTTCAGGTTTGATTTCGAAATGCATAAACAATTAATGTCATATTTTTTCTTAACTCATGCATAATGCTGATTTAACAGTGTGTTTAATTAACACTTCCAGCCAACATTTTTTTTGTGGTAAACAATTAAAATGAAAAATATACGTTTTCACAAACAATAATCAATGATAGTAATAAAAAAAAATTTAAATAAGAAAAATTAAGCACAAATGTCCAAATGCCCAACCCACCTGATATTAGCAACCAGTGAACAAAACAAACAAAATAAAAACCCTTGACATTTTCACCTGTTAGAGGATATGCAAATATGGACCATATAATAATAAGAAATTAAAAAAAGATAACCCATCAGCATTTTAACTGAACTGAGAACAAAACCAAACTACTACAGACATACCAGAGTTTGAGAAAAAAAAAAAAACCCTTCAGCATTTTAACTGAACTTATTACAGAGCTAAACCACTACTGATATATCCTTTAGTTACAATTAACCAGACACAATTTCTTCTTCTTCTTCTACATTTGTGGGCTGCAAATCCAAAGTTCACTCGTACATACAAGTGGTTGTTTTTTGTTTGTTTTTTTTACATGAATGGCCATTTTTACTCCACCATACAGGCAATCATACTCTGATGTCTTTAGTTCGTGCATGTAAAATCAGTCACTCACTGTCTGTCAGTGGCAGAGACAAGGTCAGTCACTCACTCTGTGTCAGTGTCAGAGACAGGGTCAGTCATTCTCTGTCAGTGTTAGAGACAGGGTCAGTCATTCTCTGTCAGTGTCAGAGACAAGGTCAGTCACTCACTCTGTGTCGGTGTCAGAGACAGGGTCAGTCACTCACTCTGTGTCGGTGCCAGAGACAGGGTCTGTCACTCACTCTGTGTCAGTGTCAGAGACAGGGTCTTGTCACTCACTCTGTGTCAGTGTCAGAGACAGGGTCAGTCACTCACTCTGTGTCAGTGTCAGAGACAGGGTCAGTCACTCACTCTGTGTCAGTGTCAGAGACAGGGTCAGTCACTCACTCTGTGTCAGTGTCAGAGACAAGGTCAGTCACTCACTCTGTGTCAGTTTCTGAGACAGGGTCAGTCACTCACTCTGTGTCAGTGTCAGAGACAAGGTCAGTCACTCACTCTGTGTCAGTGTCAGAGACAGGGTCAGTCACTCACTCTGTGTCAGTGTCAGAGACAGGGTCAGTCACTCACTCTGTGTCGGTGTCAGAGACAGGGTCAGTCACTCACTCTGTGTCAGTGTCAGAGACAAGGTCAGTCACTCACTCTGTGTCAGTGTCAGAGACAGGGTCAGTCACTCACTTTGTGTCGGTGTCAGAGGCAGGGTCAGTCACTCACTCTGTGTCAGTGTCAGAGACAGGGTCAGTCACTCACTTTGTGTCGGTGTCAGAGACAGGGTCAGTCACTCACTCTGTGTCGGTGTCAGAGACAGGGTCAGTCACTCACTCTGTGTCAGTGTCAGAGACAGGGTCAGTCACTCACTCTGTGTCAGTGTCAGAGACAGGGTCAGTCACTCACTCTGTGTCAGTGTCAGAGACAGGGTCAGTCACTCACTCTGTGTCGGTGCCAGAGACAGGGTCAGTCACTCACTCTGTCGGTGCCAGAGACAGGGTCAGTCACTCACTTTGTGTCAGTGCCAGAGACAGGGTCAGTCACTCACTTTGTGTCAGTGCCAGAGACAGGGTCAGTCACTCACTCTGTGTCAGTGTCAGAGACAGGGTCAGTCACTCACTCTGTGGAGTGTCAGAGACAAGGTCAGTCACTCACTCTGTGTCAGTGTCAGAGACAGGGTCAGTCACTCACTCTGTGTCAGTGTCAGAGACAGGGTCAGTCACTCACTCTGTGTCAGAGACAGGGTCAATCACTCACTCTGTGTCAGTGTCAGAGACAGGGTCAGTCACTCACTCTGTGTCAGTGTCAGAGACTGGGTCAGTCACTCACTCTGTGTCGGTGCCAGAGACAGGGTCAGTCACTCACTCTGTGTCGGTGCCAGAGACAGGGTCTGTCACTCACTCTGTGTCGGTGCCAGAGACAAGATCAGCAGTATTGTGCTCCCTCTCCTCCTCTTCAGCACCATCATTCTCTGCTGGCTGGGACGAAGTTGTCTGCTCAGTCGACTTGTCAGCCACAGTGCTGTCCCCTCCACCTTCTTTCCTGCTTCCACTACCGTCCTTTTGTTCTCTGGTTCCTGAAGGATGTGTGGAGATGAAGACGCTCAATGTTGTGTTCTTCTTCATCTGTGGGTGTATGTGTGTAATGTGTGAATGTGTGTAATGTGTGTCTCCATGTTTTACTTTTATTTGCTTATTTATCATCATTGTTGTCTTTTTTATTCATTTATTTTATTATTATTATTATTATTATTATTATTATTACTACTACTTTTTTTTTCTTTAAAAAAAATATATATATATTATTCATTTATTTATTTATTTATGTACGCTTATATTTGACTTCATCAAGTTTTTGTGCCTTGTACATATTATTAGTAGTAGTAGTTCCTTTTTTTTCTTTAAAAAAAAAAGAAGTATTTATCTATTATTTATTCACCTTTTTTTTTTCTTTTTTTTTTCTCAAGGCCTGACTAAGCGCGTTGGGTTATGCTGCTGGTCAGGCATCTGCTTGGCAGATGTGGTGTAGTGTATATAGATTTGTCCGAACGCAGTGACGCCTCCTTGAGCTACTGAAGCTGAAACTGAAACTCATCTGTGTTTATGGGCTGCAACTCTCACAATCACTTGTATATCTGAATGGGCTTTGACATGTAATCCTGGTTTTACCCAGCCATTTATGTGGCCACACTCCTGTTTTTAGAGGTGTTGCATGCTGGGTATGTTCTTGTTTCCATAACACACCAAACGCTGACATGGACTACAGGATCTTTAACGTGCGTATTTGATCTTCTGCATACGTATACACACAAAGGGGGTTCAGGCACTAGCAGGTCTGCACATATGTTGACCTCGGAGATTGGAAAAATCTCCACCCTTTACCCACCAGGCACAGTTACTGAGATTCAAACCAGGGACCCTCAGACTGAAAGTCCAGTGCTTTAACCATTCGGCTATTGCACCAAATGTTCATACACTTCTAACTTTTATTTTTGATTTTTTTATTGCTCCAGTATGTTCATGAGCTTGGCTGTGATTATGTATGAGGAAGTTGGAGTGAATTAAGTGAATGTCAAGTCATCAGACTGCACAAGGTCGAGACAGCAAAAATACAAATAAACGGATATATAAATGAATTGTTTAAAATGTCAACATGAATCCAAAAGATATGTGATAAATGCGTTTGCTTCATTTGACATGAAACTCTAAACAGAACAGAGCTGAACAACTTGCAGGAAAACCAGAACAGAACTACACCCTTCCTTGATCACTATATATGTATTAATCACCACACAAAATGAAAACATTCAGGTCTGAAAAATTTCAAGACAGACATCAACAGCAGAAAAGTCTGTAAAAAAAAACCCCAAAAAACCCAAAAACAACATGACTAAGATAAAAAAAAAAAAAACAGAAGAAAAAAACATCACACATACATAGATTCCACACACATTCATACATGCACAGGTGTGCATGCACACACACACACACACACAAGTATCTGTCCCCTCTCCCACTGTCTCTAAACACCAGAACAATCTGTCCACACCCAGTCTCTTTTTTCTATTTTTTTCCCCGGTTGTGTGTGTGTGTGTGTGTGTGTGTGTGTGTGTGTGTTACTCACTTCCCTTTCGTAAAGATACGAGCAATGTTGTGTCTCTCAGTATGACACTGCGTTATCCTTGTGGTGTGTCCATCGAGATCGATGATGACCATCGTTGTCATCCAGCTGGGGGATGGGGGGAGGGTGGTGGTGGGGTGGGGGGGAGGATGCTCATGAATCTATCTGTGAATGCGCAGATGGCTGAATAGTCCAATCTGCGCGCGAAATGTTCGCTGACAGTTGGGGCAGACAAAGACAGGCATATCATTGTCAGGGAGCTTGTTTGCCCATGACTTTCTGGCCTGCCTCTTCTGAACAGCTGCAGCAGTCCTGTTGGCCTCGCACAACATGGCGCCTTTGTGCACAGCAGCGCGCCATTTGTCACGGTCCACTGCAGATTCCTCCCAGGAGTCAGGGTTGATATCAAACGCTTTCAGAGAGACTTTCAGAGTATCTCTGAAGCGCTTCTTCTGACCTCCGTGTGATCTCTTCCCTTGTTGCAGCTCGCCATAGAAGAGCCTTTTGGGCAGCCGATGATCTGGCATGCGCGCCACGTGTCCAGCCCAGCGAAGCTGGGACTGCATCAGGATGGTGAAGATGCTGGGAAGGGTGGCTTTTGCGAGCACCTCTGTGTCTGGGGTCTTGTCTTGCCACTTGATGTTCAGTAGCTTCCTGAGGCATGTTGTGTGGAAGTGGTTCAGCTTCTTGGCATGTCGTTGGTACACTGTCCAAGTTTCGCAGGCGTACAGTAGAGTGGGGAGAACTACTGCTCTGTAGACCTTTAGCTTGGTCTCAAGACTAATGCCTCTTCTGTTCCAGACATTTGCACTGAGTCTGCCAAAAGTTGCGCTTGCTCTTGCAATCCTGACGTTCACTTCATCGTCGATGGTCGCATTTCATGACAGTGTGCTGCCAAGGTATGTGAACCGCTCCACCGCACTGAGTCTCTGACCGTTGACTGTGATGTTGGGCTCAACGTACGGTTTCCCTGGGGCTGGCTGATGGAGAACTTCAGTTTTCTTCGTGCTGATGGTAAGGCCGAAGTTCCTGCTGGCAGTGGCAAACTTGTCGACGCTGAGTTGCATGTCAGCTTCAGATCCAGCGTTGAGGGCACAATCATCAGCAAACAAAAAGTCTCTGATGATGTCTGTCATGACCTTCGTTTTTGCTTGAAGCCTTCTGAGGTTAAACAATTTGCCATCTGTTCGGTACTTTAGGCCGATTCCAACATCGCCATCTCTGAAGGCATCAGTAAGCATTGCAGAGAACATGAGGCTGAACAGCGCTGGAGCCAGGACGCAGCCTTGCTTGACACCATTTGTGACAGAAAAAGGAGCAGATGTTTTGCCTTTGTCCTGGACTCGAGCCTGCATGCCTTCATGGAATTGGCTGACCAAGGAAATAAATTTCCGAGGGCATCCGTACTTGGCCATGATCTTCCACAGTCCCTCTCTACTCACGGTGTCGAAGGCCTTAGTGAGGTCGACATAGGTGGAGAACAGATCAGCATTTTGCTCCTGACATTTCTCTTGCAGCTGCCTTGCAGCAAACACCATGTCGGTGGTTCCGCGCTCTTTCCGGAATCCACATTAGCTCTCAGGCAAATGACCTTGGTCAAGGTGTGCTGTGAGGCGGTTTAGTAGGATCCTGGCAAGTATCTTGCCTGCGATGGAGAGCAAAAGGTCATTTTGGATGACTGATGACTTGCGCGATGAGTTTGTTTAAAGTGAAGTGGAGTTGCGCAACGTCAACCTCACTCTCTCGTCCGGGTCCACCAATTTCCAGTGGCAAGACTAAGTCGAGACGACTGGAGGATGAGCACGGATGCAGTGGATGACCAAGATATCCTTTCGGTGTCTCATCTTGCTCTCTGGACTCCACAGTGTGTTGCTGTAACCGCCTTCCTCTCCGTTGAACCGATAGGTTTCTTCCGCAGATTCTGCCGGATCCAGACTTCGCATGTATGGGTAGACACACCCCGGATTATCCTTGTACATTATACATGTATTGATTATAGCAACATTTATATAGATATATGTTTGTGTGTCTCTTAGAAAAACAGCAGATACCTAAGTCTACCAGTCTGCTAATATCTTCACTGTTGGAAAATAAAGATTCATTCATTCATTCATTCATTCAGCAAAGCTGCCCTCTCTCCCATCAACATATCTCTGAACACCAGGAATATAAAGATTCATTCATTCAGTCAGTCAGTCAGTCAGTCGGTCAGTCATTCAGCAAAGCTGCCCTCTCTCCCATCAACATATCTCTGAACACCAGGAATATAAACATTCATTCATTCATTCAGCAAAGCTGCCCTCTCTCCCATCAACATATCTCTGAACACCAGGAATATAAAGATTCATTCATTCAGTCAGTCAGCAAAGCTGCCCTCTTTCCTATCAACATATCTCTGAACACCAGGAATATAAACATTCATTCATTCATTCAGCAAAGCTGCCCTCTCTTCCATCAACATATCTCTGAACACCAGGAATATAAACATTCATTCATTCATTCATTCAGCAAAGCTGCCCTCTCTCCCATCAACATATCTCTGAACACCAGGAATATAAAGATTCATTCATTCATTCAGCAAAGCTGCCCTCTCTCCCATCAACATATCTCTGAACACCAGGAATATAAAGATTCATTCATTCATTCATTCATTCATTCACCAAAGCTGCCCTCTTTCCCACTAACATATCTCTGATCACCGGGACAGACTGCCCACACTCTGTCTCACCAAAGCTGCCGTCACGGTCCCTCCAGCCACACACGGCCCAGCTGGTCAGTCGGGTCAGCAGGTGGAAGTCATCGGCGGTCAGCTGGCACTGCCGCATGAAGCGCTTGCCCACGTAGGGCCGCCAGCCACACTGGTGGTGACAGCACAGCGCGATCAGCACGCCCACCACCCTGAGAGAGGGAACAGTCAGGTTACAAAGGTTTCTGTTCGTTTGTCATGTTTTTTCTGTTTGTTTCATTTGGTTTTAATTTAATGAGTTATAATCCTAAATTTTTCTTCTTCTTCTTCTTCCTCGTTTGCCTCCCATTAGATAAGCAGCCCGGTGTCCTCGATGAAGGCTGCCGTCCGCCACAGTTCCTCCAGGGTGCCGTACAGTTTGGCTTCCACTGCTGTCGGTGTTGGCCAGTACAGTCCTAAATGATGGGCGCTGCAGCTGAGTGATAAGTGTTGGACTTTCAATCTGAGGGTCATGCGCTCACAAATATAATTATATGCATGCACTCAAGGCCTGGCTGTGTGCACTGGGTTATGCTGCTGGTCAGGCATCTGCCTCGTAGAACTGGTGCAGTGTATATGGATTTGCCCAAACGCAGTAACGCCTGAAACTGAAGACAATAAACTCAAGGCTTCTAACAATGCATTGATAAGCGTCCATGATGCTCACATATAATGGGAAGGATGTAGTGTGTGTTCACGGACTGGTCACTGGGATATTCTGAATGTTTCCAGAATTAACACAGAAAAAGAGTGAAGACCGTGCATCAGATCACCTGCTACAAACCAGAGTTATCACCCTTAAATACTTGGCCCCCAAAACACAGACCATTGTGACTAAAATGTATGCCTGCTTTTGCATGTGTGTCGCGATGCAGATTTGACCCGAATTTGTAGCTTTAGACTGACACTCTGAAGGTAGTCTGGGGCCCCCTAGAATTGTGGTCAAAGAGTCCCTGCCAACCCCTGAAATTTGTCACTTTTACCAGAAGCCCTGAAACTGTGTGAACAGCCTGCTTCAACTGATGCAACACGTTTGCCACGGTGTCAGCAACACACCTTACCCACAACCTGGGAGGAGAAAAAAATATTCCCATCCAACCACACCCACCCACAGACACACACACACACACCATGTACCAAACACAACCACACTAAAAACCATGTCTGACATCATACCTCTTCTCTGTGGCGACAGCTTTCCCACTGTCCCCCCCTGACTCGACAAGCGGAGGAGGATCAGACAAGCTGTCTGTCTGCCCAGCGTTCTCTCCCCTTCGCTGCTGACCGCCAGGTGTCTGTTGACCTTTGACCTTTGTTGCAGGGTCGCTGACCCCTGCCCTCTTGCCGTCTTCAGCAGCACCAAGTTTTCCTTTCAGCCCCCCACACTTCACTGAATCGTCTGACAAGGTCTGTGTGTCAGCCCCCTCACCTCTTGAAGACAAAGTTTGTGATCTGTGTCCATCTGAACAATTTACGGACGACGCCTGTGAGCTGGTGGCATCTGCAGGGTCTGGCTCTGATGATGATGTTGTTGTTGTGGCTGACGCAGCCTCATCCAGACGTGACCGTTTGGGGTTCGGTTCTGAGGTGGAGGAGTCGGGGGATGTGGAGGGGACGACGGTTTCCATCAGACATCTCAAGGTGAGGTCTGGGGGACACACAGGAAGTCAACCGACATCTCTCTCTCTCTCTCTCTCTCTCTCTCTACTCTTCATGGGTCTGCAATTCCCCCTGGTTACTTGTACAGATATGAGAGGGCTTTGTTTTTTTTTTATATGTATGGTTGTTTTTACCCCCACCATTCAGGCAGCTATATTCCATTTTTAGGAGTGTGTATGCCAAGTATTTGTGTTTCAATAACCTTCTGAACGACGGAATGTGTTTGTTTGATCTTCCGCAGGTTTAATGCTCATCAGAAAAAAAGGAAATTTTCTTCCTAAAATTATGTTTAAGTAACATACTTAACCGTGACCCACTAGTGCAGACTCCGGCAGGGGTCTGACATTCCTGTCCTGTGCAAACTACTACCTACCTATGCAGAGAAAACGAAAGTAGCTACAGCCGATAACCTCCCTGAGTAGGTTACCTCCCCTGTGTATGTTGATTTTGTCATTTTCAAAATGCACTTGAAAAGGATCATAAAATGCCCATCAGTAATGCCCATTAAGATATGACCTTTATGCTATCACCTTCATTTCAAACTAAAAGGATGACAACTGACCTGTGGCAGCCCCACACAGGTGCTTTCCTATTGCCACCAGAGGTCTCTGACTGTTGGCCACCATAGGAACCTTTCCTGAAAAAAAACCCAACCCACATTCATACAGTCTGTTGGCAGTAATAATTATAAAAACAACAACAACAAAACAGACACACGGATACACATATATTCACACAATGCCAGATTTCATTTCTGCTTCAGAAGTTACATAAATGTTACCTTGTCATCATGTGTATTGATAATGGCTGATATTTTTTCCCAAATGGAATTCATGATCATTGAAGAGCTCCTTTAAAAGCAGTGAAAAACAGCAATTGAAAAAACAAACAACAAGAAAAAAAGACAAACACAAGGGCTAAACCTCCAAGACATGATGAGGTCTTTTAATCACCTCCAAGCACCTACAGATACAAGGCTGAGTGCCATCTGAGTCAAATTCCCCAAAATTTTCAGCACCTCCTTCTTCTGCCTTCATGGGCTGCAACTCCCACATTCACTTGTATCTAGGACTAGGCTTTAACGTGCATGACCCTTTTTACCCCTGCCGTGTTGGCAACCAAACTGTTTTCATGAGTGCTATAATTTATAAGCACCAAAAAATGAACTGAAGAACTCGGTCTCACTCACCCAAGTGACAGGTTCAACAACTGAGTGGTTAAAGTGAAGGACTTACCATATAAGGTTCCCGGGCTCGAAAGGCTGGAGATTTTTCCAATGTCTAGGTCAACATATGTGCAGACCTGCTAGAGTCTGAACCCCCTTCGTGAGTATATACACGCAGAAGATCAGACACCCATGTTAAAGATCCCATAATCCATGTCAGTGTTTGGTGGGCTATGAAAACAAAAAACATACCCAGCATGCATACATACCCCTCCCAAACAACAACAACAGAGTATGACTGCCGTCATGGCAGGGGTAAAAAACAGTCATAAACATAAACGCTCACAAAGTATTCACCTGCATGTGGGTGTCACAGCCCACAAACAAAGAAGAAGACTCACCCAAGCGGAGATGTTCAATGTCCATTTTAATGCGTTCAAACTTCACTTTCTCCTCCTCCTTGTGGTAGCCGTCCACCTGAAAAATATGACAGACAAACTCTCTGTCAGGCAGCATGTGTCAAACAATGTCAGTTTTTAAGCAGTCATGGTCTGCATACACAGATGTCATCACTGTGGAACAGCTGTGAAGAAGGCAACACTGGTTTTGGAGAGAATGAAGACATGGGAGTTGTGAACAGATTTCTCCACATCGTCAACAAACACAGAATAGATTCTGGGTATCCGTGCTTAGTGTGAATGAAGGGCATAAACTAGATTCACACACACACACACACACACACACACAAAATGCACACAAAAATACATACAGTAAACATTCAAATATATGCATCTGAACCACACACACAAATACATCCGTGCATAAAACATTTTGACACATTTGAACGCCCCCCCGCCCCCCTCACACACACACACACACACAAATCAACCTTATACACCCACGCCCACAAATCAACACAAACACACACCCACACCTCCACACAAACAGACACCCTCCTACCCCCCCCCCCCACCCCCCCACACACAACCACAAACACACCCCACACAAACTGACACCCCTGCCCCCCCCCCCCTCCACACAGACCAACACAAACACAAACCAACACCCCCTGCCCCCCCCCCCCTCCCCACACACACAAACCGCAAACCAACACAAACACACCCCAACACAAACCAACACCATTTACTCCCCCCCCCCCCCGCCCCACACACACACACAACCACAAACCAACACAAGCACACCCCCACACAAACCGACACCCTTCCCTAACCACCCACACACACACAAACTGACACCCCCCCCACTACCCACCCACGCACCCACACACACACAAATCAACACACACTCCCACACCCCACCCCCACACAAACCAAAACCCTCCCTACTCGCCCCCCACACACCAACCAACACAAACACACCCCAACACCCCCACACAAACACACACACCCCCTACCACCCACACAGACCTTATACCGAATACTGCTACGGTCTACCAGCAGGAAAGCTGCATCATCATGACTGGACACGGCCTGTCTGACCCAGTGAGACAGCTGACCTGAAAACACACCACCATCCTGGTATAAATGAATAGTATGATGAATAGCATAATGGTGATGGGTGCATGAGCCAAGTGGTTAAAGCGTTAGACTTTCAATCTGAGGGTCCTGGGTTCAAATCTCGGTGACGGCGCCGGGTGGGTAAAGGGTGGAGATTTTTCCTATCTCCCAGGTCAACATATGTGCAGACCTGCTGGTGCCTGAACCCCCTTCGTGTGTATACACAAGCAGAAGATCAGATACGCACGTTGAAGATCCTGTAATCCATGTCAGCGTTCTGTGGGTTATAGATAGAAACAAGAACATACCCAGCATGCACACCCCTGAAAGCAGAGTATGGCTGCCTACATGGTGGGTTAAAATCGGTCGTACATGTAAAAAGCGCACTCATGTACATACGAGTAAACGTGGGAGCTGCAGCCCACAAACGCAGAAGAAGAAGTAGTATAATAGTATGATGATATAATAAATATTAAATAGTATGACAGTGAACGATGATTCAATTTTGTGTGTGTGTGTGTCTTTCCCTTTGCTTCAATTTGCTTCAGCGTCAGTGATACCCTGGGGTTTTTTTTCTAGGATTTCAATAAAATGAAGTTATCACCTGGGATGCTTGGGACCATTCAGAGTTTCACTCTTTTTTTTCCATTCTGTTTTTATTTGCCCCAGAATTCTGGGACATTTCGCTTTCTATATTTGGATGATGATGAATAATGATGGAGGTGATGATGCTGCTGCTATGGGGATCCATTTGGATTTGGGGCCGCTTGACAAGGCAGTGCTCTCATAACACATCCTGGGGTCATTTGGGACTGCTTGACAAGGCAGTGCTCTCATAACACATCCTGTGTCATTTGGGGCCGCTTGACAAAGCAGTGCTCTCATAACACATCCTGTGTTATTTGGGACTGCTTGACAAGGCTGTGCTCTCATAACACATCCTGGGGTCATTTGGGACTGCTTGACAAGGCAGTGCTCTCATAACACATCCTGGGGTCATTTGGGACTGCTTGACAAGGCAGTGCTCTCATAACACATCCTGGGGTCATTTGGGACTGCTTGACAAGGCAGTGCTCTCATAACACATCCTGGGGTCATCTGGGACTGCTTGACAAGGCAGTGCTCTCATAACACATCCTGGGGTCATTTGCGGCCGCTTGACAAGGCAGTGCTCTCATAACACATCCTGGGTCATTTGGGGCCGCTTGACAAGGCGGTGCTCTCATAACACATCCCGGCGCCAACCAGGCCGAGAGATACAGACGCCTGCAGTGTTGGTCAGAAAATTTGATCAACACTCCGAAAGACGCCTCCGTCAAGTGGATGACCCCTAGCTGTGTGGTTCCAGTCTTCCCATTTGAACCCACAGCACTCTCAACCCCACATAGGAGCCAGCCATGGGCAGAACCAAAAAAGAAAAAAAAAAACTCTAAAGGGGGCTCAAACCTGAGTCCTCCCTCTCATCAGTCCATGACGCTAACTACTTCGCCACAGCAGCTGGTTTTTCTACTCACCTTTCCCGGCCCCCATCTCCACGTAGCAGTGTCCAGGTGCCAGCAGCCCCAGTCCCTCCAGCTGACCAATCAGAGAGGCCTGTAACATTTCGCTGCACCAATCAGAGATGCTGTAACAATTCACTGCATCAATCAGAGATGCTGTAACAATTCACTGCATCAACCAGAGACACTGTAACAATGCACTGCATCAATCAGAAACACTTCAACAATGCACTGCACCAGAGACACTGCAACAATGCACTGCACCAGAGACACTGTAACTACACCAGAGATGCTGTAACAGTGGTTCTGCAGCAAAGCCAAAGACCAGTTAATGAGTCTGTAACAAAATCCAAGACAGACTGTAACTTTTTTTTTAGATACATCACACATTGTTAATGATATCACACACACACACACACACACACACACACACACACACACACAGAGTCAACCTGACACATGAAACATAATTTAGTGAAAATATACAACAAATATGCCTGCTTTTCTATGTGTGTAGCAAGCAGATCTGATTAGAACATGCAGCATTAGGGTGGCCCACTGAAGGTAATCTGGGACCCCTAAGAATTATGGTAACAGAGTCCCTGGGAAGCCCCCTCCAAAAATCATTTTATTACCCAAACCCCCAATATATATGTTTTGCTCAACAAATTTCCTTGTCGTCTTCTTTTTCTTCGTTCATGGGGTGCAACTCCCACATTCACTCATATGTACACGAGTGAGCTTTTACGTACATTTATGACCATTTTTACCCCCACCATGTAGGCAGCCATACTCTGTTTTCGGGGGTGTGCATGCTGCGTATGTTCTTGTTTCCAAAACCCACTGAACACTGACATGGATTACAGGATCTTTAATGTGCGTATTTGATCCTCTTTGTGCGTATATACACAAAGGGGGTTCAGGCACAAGCAGGTCTGCACATATGTTGACCTGGGAGATCGGAAAAATCTCCACCCTTTATCCACCAGGCGCTGGTACCGAGATTCAAACCCAGGACCCTCAGATATTTCCTTGTCTGATCTATCCAGGAAGGAAGGAAGGAAAGAAATGCAGTGACTGACCTGTTGTCGTCGATGCCTCAAGGCGGACAGACCAAAGTAAGGGTTGTCCATTTCTTGGCGTAAACAGTCGTGACTCCGTACGTCCTCTTCCACTGTGCCGATGTGCTCTGTTGTCACACCACACCACACAGCTATCAACCTTCTGCTCTCTCACTCTCATTTTCTTTTTTTTGTTTGTTTTTGTTATTCTGAGTCACTTAAAGGTGTTTCTTTTTTTTCTTTTTTTTAATGATTTATTTGTCCAGAAGGCAATCTGACTTTCATCACAGCTCCCAGGTGTGAATGGGTACCCCGGATGTTTCTTTTTGTTTTTTTTATAACTGATTTATTTGTTCACAAGGCATTTTGACTTTCTTCACAGCGCCCAGGTGTGAATAGGTACCCAGGTTGTTTCTTTTTGTTTTTTTAACTGATGTATTTGTTCACAAGGCATTTTGACTTTCTTCACAGCGCCCAGGTGTGAATAGGTACCCAGGTTGTTTCTTTTTGTTTTTTAACTGATGTATTTGTTCACAAGGCATTTTGACTTTCTTCACAGCACCCTAGTGTGAATAGGTACCCAGGTTGTTTCTGGGTTTTTTTTTAACTGATTTATTTGTTCACAAGGCATTGTGTAGATTTTCTTCACTGCACCCAGGTGTAAATGGGTGGGTACCTGGCTTAGCTGGGGAAGGTTAAAACAGCAGAACGATGGGATTGGGACCCACCCTCCTATGGTTGCTGAGCCCTGGACACAGTGGATATGATTTCACTGCCCTGATGATTCACTGAGAGCTGCAAAAGGCCGTGGGACCTTTTCAGCTTGAACTTTTTATTTGTTTGTTAGTTACTTATTATTCTTATTTGCTCATTCATCATTCTGTTTGCAAATATTTTGCTGAAGATGTATTATATAAAGGGTACCTTAATTTTGGTATATTTGATAACAATAATCATCTGTCATGAATTTACTTTTGCCTCTCAATCTCATCTACTTGTCTTCCATAAAATCCCTCATGTTCATATGTATGAATGGGCTGTTATGTCTGTGGCCATTTTCATCCCACCATATTGGCAGCCACATTCTGGTTCTGTGGGTCAGAATCCTGGGTATGTTCATGTTTCCATAACTCTCCAACAGAGATTATGGGATCTTTAACATGAATATTGAACCTTTTGCAGGTATACATATGAAGGGAGATTAAGGCACTACCGGTTCTGCACATACTGTTAACGCAAGAGATCAGGAAAATCTCAACCCTTAATCCACAAAAATACCTCCACCCTTGCTCCACTAGACAGCCAGGGTTCAAACCCAGGACCCTAGGACTGAAAGTCCAGTGCTATCTAACCACCAGGCTGTGCATGTCTCTTGTTCATCTTGTTATCATGCACACAGCCAGTTTGGTGCCTGGATGCACACACGTTGTATTGTACAGCATTTGCTTTTTGTCACAACAGATTTCTCTGAGTGAAATTGGGCTGTTCTCCCAAAGAGAGCATGTCGCCACATCGCCACAATGCAGTGCCACCTTGTTTTCTTCTGTCTTCAAGTGCATTTGTTTTACCATCAAAGTGGAGTTTTCTACAGAATTCTTGCCAGAGACAACCCTTTTGTTGCCATGGGTTCTTTTTCGTGTGCTAAGCATATGCAGCACACGGGACCTCTGTTTATGATGATGATGATGATGATGTGGATACCTATATAGCACTTATCCTCAGTCCGAGACCAAGCTCTAAGCACTTTACAGAATCATTTGCACAACAGGCTGCCTACCTGGGCAGAGCTGACCAACACTAGTGACAGCTGCCACTGAGCAGAGAGGGGAATTTTGTTCAATGCCCTGTCACCCATATCAGTGACTGAAGTCATTTTGTTAGAGTATTAATGTGTACATTTGAGTATTACCGTTTGGGAGAGGAGGGGTGTGTGGTGAATGGTGAGTTGGGGGAAACCAGGCATATGAGGCAGGGGGGTGGGTGAAATTTGAAAAAAATTAGATTAAATTTTTTTATTTTTATCTAAGTACAATCATAGAAAATTACTTCGTAAAAGTAAATTTCGTAAAAGACAAGTTGTTATCCAACAACTTTGAACATAATAACAAACTCAAAAGGTTTTGAAAAATAAAAAAGGTAAATACACAAAAGACAAAGTTAATACTGATTCCGGCTTCATGTTAACTGTGGTGCATAAAATTCTGGTAGGAGAGCACCACTCCTTCTGCCGGTACAATGGCTGGAGTACAGTCACAAACAGAGTTTGACACATGAATGCACCTTTTAGCACTCTCCTACTGAATACACTGCACAAAAACTCCGATTCCACGTCACCAAAACACAGATGAACAGGAAAAAAGAAACATAATATGGAGAAAAAAAATCGTAGTTGAAAAATATCATTTCATGACGGAGTTGGTCATTCCTGCTGCTTGATGTTATCCATGGGCAGGTCACTCTGTGAGCACTGCCACTGAGCACTCATCATTTGTTTATCATCTTATCTGAAAGAAGAGCACCCAAACCACTCAGGGTCCAGTGGAGGGGGCATGGGGAGACAGGGTAAAAATCCCAGGTCCTTATGTGAGACTCGGACCCCATGGACATATGCTTCCTAGTCGGGCACATTACCACTCGGCCACTGTCGCTCAACATTCAGGCAATGGCCTTGCCTGTCCTCCGTACTAACCTGCATACAGCTTGTTGACTTTCTCAATCATCTGTCTGAGTCGCTCTGTATTGGTGGATTTCACCGCAGTCTGAAAGGAAGAGCACTGATATGAGTTCATCTGACACAGTGATATCAGTGAACATTCCAGGTGGGAGGGGGAGAGGGGAGGGGGGGATCACACCTTTTTTTTTTATAAAATATGAATATCTGCTTAAATAATTTTTGTCTGTGCAGCCTCTTCCTTGTTTAGAGACAATTTCATACAGTATTTTTTTAGAAATCTTTATTTCCAGGCAGAAATACAGGGTGTGACTGACTCAGAGGTAGTGGTGGTGGTGGTGGTATGTATATGCTTGGATACTGGGTAAAATTTGTAACAGAACAAAAGACAAAAACAAAAACAAAAGAGAGAGAGAAAAAAAAAGAGGGGTGGGGGATCGTCAGTAAAAGCATTCTGGCCATTGCAGCATCTGTCCAATACTGATCATTTTCTCACTGTCACCAGACATGCATCTACACAGTCCTGTACACATAGACATTTGCGCACACACACACACACACACACACACACACACATGCACATCACACACACACACACACACACACACACACACACACACACCACAAAATAACATACCTGTGTGTTCACTACACAGTCTCCTTCATCAGACCCTGCGTTGATGCCCTCTTCATAGTACTCCTTTGGGGTGACACCAAGAAGAAAAGATTTAATGAATACACAGGTACCCATGCATGCACACACACAAACATACATGCATGCATAACTCTGTCATAAGCACATGCACACCCACCACACCACAAAACATACAGAAAAAAACTAAAGTATTAAATATCCATATACCCACCCAGTGTCAAATATCCGTGTATCCATGTACCATGTACTTTTTTTTTTATTCTTCCTCTTGTAAGTTATTGTGTGTGTGTGTACGTGTTTAATGTTTATTGTAAAGCGCTTTGAGCTCCCTTTATGAGAGGAAAGCGCTCAACAAGTATTCATTTTTATTATCATTATTACCCATGCACGCACACACACGCGTGCACACACACACACGTTCACGTTTTTCCCCTCTACTGTTACACATGGCCTTTATGCACATGAAACATTCCATTGATCACCCTGGCCCAGACAACATCCATCATGCAGAAAACATGATGCAATGCATACATTGCAACTTTCAAACTGAAGGCGATTGAACTGGTTACTGGTCTTGGCACTTTAAAAAAAAAAATCTTGTGTGTGTAATATTTGTGGCTTATATGCCACTGCAGCTTTTGTGGGACTTTTTTGTTGTTGTTGTTAATTTAGGGGATGCAGCTAATAAAATGATGTGCTCAATAGCCCGATTTTTACAGTATTTCATTCATGCAAAATCAAATTAACTACATGAAAAGTGCATAAAAAGTACTGACAGTTCTTCACTGATCTCATTTTGATAAGGGTTTAGCAATGAAGTTGTCAACTTCAGTAATTCATTCAGCTATATGAAAAAATTCCACACAAAACAAAACAAACCTCAGAACTTCCTCTTTTTCTGCTGTTGCATTTCTTCAGATGTTTGTCCAGGTTATCCTCATAGCAAGTGCTGTAACAAAAACCATCACCCTTTGTAGTATGCCACATTATAAATCTGTCACACACATACATACACAGTAGTGACATGTAAGGCACATTCATTTATTTATTTTTCATATCATTACACCTAATTTTCTGTAATAATTTATGCATTTTGTTGTTGTTGATAATTTACATATTTTTCTTCAGTGGAAAAATTTTAGCAAAGCCTTTTCTTTTCAACACACACACACACACACACACACACACACACACACACGTGCGCGCTCTCTCTCTCTCTCACATATCTTTATATTTATAAATCACTTTAATTAAAACACAGTCTGTTCAGTCTCTCTCTCTCTCTCTCTCTCTCTCTCTCTCTCTCTCTCTCACATACCTTTATATTTATAAATCACTTTAATTAAAAACCAGTCCATTCAGTCTCTCTCTCTCACACACACACACACACACACAATAGTCACATAACTTTATATTTATAAATCACTTTAAATCCCAGTCCATTCAGTCTCCCTCTCTCTCTCTCTCTCTCTCTCTCTCTCTCTCTCTCTCTCACTCACACACACACACACACACACACACACACACAGAGTCACATATCTTTATATTTATAAATCACTTTAATTAAAACCCAGTCTGTTCAGTCGGCTTTCATCACTTACTGTTTGGGATTCAAAGGACAAACAATTCTCTTCCTCTCCAGTGCCACCTGCAGACATCACAAACTAGTACACACATACTGACATAACTGTTTGCTCTCCATATAAATTATCAACAGTAACCCAAAAAAGAAAATAAGAATGCTACTGGTAAAACACCATTCACTATTTTTAATGAGTGTGGAAAATTTGAAAGCATCTTAGATCTAACCATGACACCATCTGATTCAAAAACATTGAATAGTGTACCTTTTATTGACACAAGACATGATTTCTTTAGTAAACACCAATAATCTTCCATGGTTTTCCATCTTCTTTTATCAAAAATAAACTCATCTGAAAGAATCTTATTCTTATGGTATTATGCTGCAATATCTTTATTTGGATTAACTGCATTCCAGAAAAGCATTGGTTATACATAACAACGGTAATCTCCTGTTTTACCTTTTAGGGTTGAACTTTCCTTGACTTGCAGTTCTGATGTTTCCCCAAATGCCTTAAAAGGTGAGTATGCCACTCTGTGTGTGTGTGGTTTTTGTGTGAGTGTGTGTGTTTTTTTGTGTTTTGTTTTTTGGTTGTTTGTGTGTGTGTGTGTGTGTGTGTGTGTGTGTGTGTGTGTCACTGTGTGTGCACGTACACATGCATGCATACATGTGGTGCTCGTGCATGCATCTGTACAGTGTCAATCATTCAATGTTCAATAGAATCTGTGTGGTGATGGAAAAATATAATTTGTTTGCGAGAACGTGTGACAATATATATATATATAATGTGTGTGTGCGTATGTGTGTGTGTGCAATGTTCAACCTTACCCCCATCACACAAGCATGTTCAGGGCAATACTTTTGGTCCTGGATGGGTCTGAAGCGGCAAAATCGTTTCTTCCTGGGCAGGAAGAAAGCACACTGCCCATCCACTGGCTGGGGTGCGTCACTCATACCTCGATGTTATCAAATACAGCAAGCTTGAGGATTCACCTAGACGTTTTCCAGCCACACGTTTTCGGCCCCGGAAATGTTATCAGCGTTGTCTCCCTTGCCCTGCTTTCGCTCTTGCACTTTGAAAATTTGTCCAAAATAAATACAAGTGACCAGACCACAAAAATTTGTCCAAAAATAAATACAAGTGACCAGACCACACTCTCACAGGAAGAAGAAACTGACAGATTAATTGGAGAATTTATTGAATCAGATGAAGCAAAAACAATTCTAAATAAAAGCTTCACAGAAACAGAACTTTGTTCTATTGTTAAAAGGCTAAATAATAAGAAATCCCCCGGAAATGATGGAATTATCAATGAAGCCATTTATCATACCTTTGATAAATTAAAACAGTTTTGGTGTAATTTATTCAGTAGTATATTTGAAACTGGCACCTTACCAGGTGACTGGCTCAATAGTACCATTGTCCCCATTTACAAAAATAAAGGAGACAAAAACGACCCGAATAATTACAGGGGCACCACATTACTCTCATGCAGTGCTAAATTCTTTACTGCTGCACTCAACAAAAGACTATGCACCTTTTCTGATACCTTAGATATTCTTTCCGAAAACCTAACCATTCCACAACTGATCACATCTTTGAAATGTTTGAATGACATAATGAGAAGCAGGAAGAAAAAATTGTTCTGTGCTTTCACAGATTATGAGAAAGCGTTCGACAAAGTATGGCATACAGGCTTATGGACAAAACTAATTCGCTCTGGAATCAATGGCAAGTTCCTCAATATTGTCAGGAACATGTATAAAGGAATTGTTTCGTGCGTTTCCTCAAATGGTACCGTTTCTGAGTCTTTTGCAGTTTACCAAGGTGTTCGCCAAGGTGAAAACCTATCCCCCTTTTTGTTTGCTTTGTATGTGAACGATATGGAAACCCACCTTATCAGGAATGGTTGCTCCCCTGTCGATATGGGACTAAGCCATGATGAAAGAGTATCTGAATACCTCAAACTATTGCTAATTCTGTATGCTGATGATACAGTAATACTTGCTGACTCAGAAGCTAAGCTTCAGAAGGCACTAAACGAACTAGAAGCATATTGTAATGACTGAAAAATAAGTGTGAATTGCTCCAAAACAAAAATAATGGTATTCTGCGGTAAGAAACTAAGTTACCAGTACCCGTTCACACTGATTTAATCACGGAAATACTCTAGAACACGTTACTCTTGCTTTAAATACCTAGGACTGACTTTCAATTTCAATGGTAAGTTTAACATAGCTGTGAAACAATTAAAAGATCAGGCCAGACAGGCAATGATGGCACTGTCAGTAAGAAAAAGCAGACGTGACAACTTCAGCTCTCTATTTCCTGCCAGTTAGTCTAATTCAATTCACCGGCTGGTCATGCCAATATTAATTTGTGGTTGTGAATTTTGGGGTAATAACTGCGTTGACATTGCCGAATCATCACACTTGGAATACTGTAAATACATACTCCGGCTTAAGAAAAGCACTCCAAACTGTTTCATCTACTATGGTGAAACGGGACGTTTCCCGACCCCTGTTTGTGCATGTATATTGCCGAATGATCAAATTCTAGCACAAATTGTCCATTGACACATTGACTAGTAAAAAAAAAATTATCCTCTCGCATGCTGAACACATTAACTGAATGTTTTAATTTACAAATACACAAAAATGACTGGTTACTTAAAATCAAACAGATTCTAGATGAAAATGGGCTGTCTTTTGTGTGGTACTATCCACAATCTGTATCAACCGCATAGCTGATAAACAATCTGACCCAAAGACTTAAAGATAGCTATACACAATGTGACGGGGTGGTAAGGTGGTGTTGGAGAAGGTGAAGACAGGTAGAAGGTGTTTGCAGAAGAGAGCCGCAGCCAGGCAAGGTAGACTCGGGAAGGCAGTGCGCTGGTTTTCTTCTTTTATTCTTTCATTCTTCCAGGCCAGGAGAGTTCTCTCTATGTCTGGCACTCGCTCACTCCTTATATTCTGTTCCGCCGAACCGCAAAGCCAGCGCCGCGAAGCAACTCACGAAACCGGCCCTCCGCGAGCCTTGAGGGGCCAAGCTTGTGTTTGTTTGACCAAATTTAGCGGCTTCTGACTTTCGGCTCGGGGAACTAACATAGACATATTATATATCACACAAAACTACAAGAGACGAGCATTTTCTTAAGCTAAACCATTTTCTACAAAAATAATGTAGTTAAAAACTGTAAATAAAAAGAGTCACTGAATGAACGAGCTTTTAACGAGTTCATGTATCATTTTTGTACATTACAATTAATACGTCGCGATATGTAATATAATTGTAACAATTAAGTAACTGAACATCCTGAATTTCCAACTATATAAAAATCATCTATAAAATCTGCTTCTAGAGTAAAGATTTTTTATGTAAAAATTCAAGAGAAAACTCAGCGGATAGCTCCCGTGTCGGCACCGCTTGGCGGTGCTTTTGGCACTTGTGATCGACAATGAAATACTTCGTTTAAACCAACTACAACACAATTATACATGCACGATACTAATCAGATTGATAACAGAAATGCAAACATCTGCAAGACACGATATAAAAATGTGTAGGTATTGTAAAAACGTATTTTGCTCAAATCGGCACTGACGAATTCCAATGGCTTGAAGAAGAGATAGTTTTGTGGCGCCGAAATGCCGTCAGACATTTCGTACCATCGCATGCCTATAACTTAGGTGTACACGGAAAGCAGTACACGAGAAGAAGGCTTAATCATTTACATTTTAATGCACATTCTAAATTCCACGGTAACTATATCGATTTATAGAAAACGAAGGTATTTTGTATGTTTCAACTGAGTGGATTTCGAAGATCGCGCCAAAACTCATTCACATAAATATTAGTTTTAAAAAGTTATAGGCTTTCTGGCCAAATGATATCATTACAGTTGAGAAGTATGATCGTTCTGAAGTTCCATAACACAAAACTATAATCTCATCTATAAGGAAGTGTTTATAATTTAACAAATTGATGAAAATCATCATACGGTTCCCTGTAAAGGGAGATAACTTGTGACCGATTTACAACTTCCTTGGTAACCTTCGGCGAGTCACAAAAATCGTCTGCTAAGCTGGCCCAACGAAGATCGTAGCCAACCCGGCTACATCCCCCCCTACTCTGTTACAACCAGCGTCCTCGCTGGCACTTTTCATGACTACATAAAAGGGGGCCTAAATCATGCACTAATACATCCATTCAAACCAACGAACACACAAAACATTATCTTAAGTGCAAATCCCAAGACACTGAGTTCCAAAAATCGGAAAAATGCAAAATCCATTAAAATCTCAAACAATAATCAGTAACCCTCGAGGAACGTTATCTTGAGCGTGAACCCTCAGAGTCAGATTTTCACAAAATGTATAACCCACGTCAGGGCAAAACGGTTTGCCCACACTGAATTCTTAAAGGGGCATCATTTTAAATGTAGCCCTTAAAGTTCAGTATGTGTTTAAAATGCACACGGCAATCCAGTGGGTAGACTCTAGTCAAATGCTCTTGAAAATGCAAACCCCCAAAGCCAAAACCAGTACAGGTTATAAGGGGAGCTGTTGTATTAACAGTGTCCCCAATATAACAAAATAAGCCCCAACAATGTTAATTGTCTGAAATGTATATCGGCATGTTATACACTGACTGTGGGAAAATAGTTGTATAAACACATAATTCCTTTTCATCAGCTTCACATCCGTATTGACTAGAGAGAGCCTGAAACAAAATTCCTCAAGATGAAGTACCTGAAGCGCGGGCCCAACGAAGACTAGAAAGGAGTTGTCATTTTTTAACAAACGTTTCTTCTGAGTCATTTTTTCTCTGTCTCTCTCTTCTTTTTGACCAACTCATTAGCACCAATAAAACATATTTGCAATTCAGTGGACAATTTCAACAATACAATTTGATGCAATTATCAACCAAAAATGAGTGAGCATTCAACAGCTTTGCTTGGGGGAAAAATCAATCTTTGATCAAACAAAATAAGTGAGCATTCAACAGCTTTGCTTGGGGGAAAAAGTCAATCTTTGAAAAATTTCAACTGCTCAATGACAAAAAAAACAAACAAAAAAAACAAGAGAACAATCAGTCCCACACATTGTCCATCATTAACCTATCTTGTCTCCTCAAATTTCAAGTGAGACAGCAACTAAGCAAAGTCACTGACCAACGTAAGGAACACCAGATGTGTACCATGTTACTGGCTTCGTCGTCAGGCGTAGAGATCGCCTAGGGGTGGGAGCTGGTGGTAGTGGAGGCGGCTCTGGTGCTGCCTGCAGGGCTGATGTCCTGGGCCCTGGCATGGGACTGAACAGGCACACCCCACTGTCAGTGTCAGTGTCAGTATCAGAGTCTGACACTTTGTTGACATGGCAGGACCGTTGGGACAGGTCAGTCGGCGTGACAGCAGGTGGTGGTCGTTGGCTGCCTCTCAGCTGTGTGAGGTTGAGTACAGGTGAAGGTGACACCTGTGGGATCACAGCATCAGGTGTGGTGCTGTGGCGCTTCCGTCTGCGTCGGCGTCTCCTGCGTCGCTGGTTTGGAGCTGGAGCAGCTGGCAATGACCCAGATTGCCCAGTGTGTTTGGTGACAACACACTGGTTGTTGACTGCCATTGGAGTCTGGTGGTCAGCTTTCTGTCGCCTGGCATTCTTCATATAGCGCTGCTTGTGCCGACACTGGTCTTCAGTGTGGCCAGACCGCTGACACCAGACACAGTGTGGAGGGTCTGGGGCCCGGTCAGCAGCACAGCGGCGAGGATGATGTGCTGGTCCTGGAGGATGTGGGCGGTGTGCTGGCATGGGGAACTGCTGCTGCTGTTGTCGCAAACTGTTGACTTCAGCCGTCAATGTAGCCAGCTGGGCCTGTAGGCAGGCAACAGTGGCGTTGTGACTGTCGTCAGCGTCGCTGTCCTCCCTCAGCCATCGCTGGGCCTCCTTCTTCGCCGCCTCGAAGGTGGTGTCAGGGTGGTCTCTGATGAAGCGCCTGACATCGCGCCTGAGTGCAGCTGGCTGAAGACCTCTGGCGAAGGCGTCGCGGAGAATGGTCGCTGGCACCTGCATCATCCCATCTTCAGCCTTGTTGACCTTGGTCCAGAGGTACCGAAGATGGGACGCGTACACTGCAATCGTCTCCTTGGACTGCTGCTGCCTAGTGAAGAAGGCAGTGGCAAGGTCTGTGGTGTCACGCTGCTCTCCCCAGTTCTCCTCGAGTAGTGTTAGGATTTTGGCTGGCGTGTCCACTTCTGTCGCCGGCAGCCTGACAGTCTGCTGGCGAGCTCTGCCTGCAAGGGCTGAGATCAGCCAGAGAGAGGCTGTCGCGTCATCCAGGGGCTGCAGATGGAGGATCATACGGGCCTCCCAGATGAAGTCATCAACTTCCCTGCCGGTTTCCTCACCGGAGAATGTCGGGAGTTTGGGCAGGAAGTCGGATTGGGCCATGTTGATGGGCGACGTTACTCAGTCTGCGTGGACTTGAAGTACCTGCTGCACTCTCTTCTCTCTGTCTTCTCCTAATCCTGCTCGCAGCGCCAGTTGTGACGGGGTGGTAAGGTGGTGTTGGAGAAGGTGAAGACAGGTAGAAGGTGTTTGCAGAAGAGAGCCGCAGCCAGGCAAGGTAGACTCGGGAAGGCAGTGCGCTGGTTTTCTTCTTTTATTCTTTCATTCTTCCAGGCCAGGAGAGTTCTCTCTATGTCTGGCACTCGCTCACTCCTTATATTCTGTTCCGCCGAACCGCAAAGCCAGCGCCGCGAAGCAACTCACGAAACCGGCCCTCCGCGAGCCTTGAGGGGCCAAGCTTGTGTTTGTTTGACCAAATTTAGCGGCTTCTGACTTTCGGCTCGGGGAACTAACATAGACATATTATATATCACACAAAACTACAAGAGACGAGCATTTTCTTAAGCTAAACCATTTTCTACAAAAATAATGTAGTTAAAAACTGTAAATAAAAAGAGTCACTGAATGAACGAGCTTTTAACGAGTTCATGTATCATTTTTGTACATTACAATTAATACGTCGCGATATGTAATATAATTGTAACAATTAAGTAACTGAACATCCTGAATTTCCAACTATATAAAAATCATCTATAAAATCTGCTTCTAGAGTAAAGATTTTTTATGTAAAAATTCAAGAGAAAACTCAGCGGATAGCTCCCGTGTCGGCACCGCTTGGCGGTGCTTTTGGCACTTGTGATCGACAATGAAATACTTCGTTTAAACCAACTACAACACAATTATACATGCACGATACTAATCAGATTGATAACAGAAATGCAAACATCTGCAAGACACGATATAAAAATGTGTAGGTATTGTAAAAACGTATTTTGCTCAAATCGGCACTGACGAATTCCAATGGCTTGAAGAAGAGATAGTTTTGTGGCGCCGAAATGCCGTCAGACATTTCGTACCATCGCATGCCTATAACTTAGGTGTACACGGAAAGCAGTACACGAGAAGAAGGCTTAATCATTTACATTTTAATGCACATTCTAAATTCCACGGTAACTATATCGATTTATAGAAAACGAAGGTATTTTGTATGTTTCAACTGAGTGGATTTCGAAGATCGCGCCAAAACTCATTCACATAAATATTAGTTTTAAAAAGTTATAGGCTTTCTGGCCAAATGATATCATTACAGTTGAGAAGTATGATCGTTCTGAAGTTCCATAACACAAAACTATAATCTCATCTATAAGGAAGTGTTTATAATTTAACAAATTGATGAAAATCATCATACGGTTCCCTGTAAAGGGAGATAACTTGTGACCGATTTACAACTTCCTTGGTAACCTTCGGCGAGTCACAAAAATCGTCTGCTAAGCTGGCCCAACGAAGATCGTAGCCAACCCGGCTACAACAAAAATGGGTAGAAACTTGTCGTAACTCTACAAAAGCCAATAACTACAGTTTATTTAAAAGCCAAATAGCTTTTGAAGATTATCTAGACATTTTGCCATTGTGCTATAGCATCCCAATGTTGAACTGAACTCAGAACAAGTAATCACAAACTACCAATTGAGAAAGAGTGACACATGAACATACCACAAGAAGCAAGATTGTGTCATCTCTGTGACACTAATCGAGTGGGAGACGAATACCACTTTGTCATGGAATGTCCTGCAATTCAAAATCTCCGCAATCAATATTTACCTAAGTATTACAGAACACGTCCCAACTTCCACAAATATGCAACATTAATGTCTATGAGTAGTAAGAAAAAGTTACTAAATTTTGCTAAATTCATAAAAGAAGGTTTTAATGTGTTTCGTAAGGGCCCAGTTTCAGTCCGAATTATTTGCCACTTATGCCTTAACTGTACTCATTGAATAGGAATTAGAACAATGACTTGTGTTAATCTACACACTGCATCCCGTACATATCCATTTGTAATTGCATGATCATTTTTTATGTCTTTTTTTCTCGTGTATATATCAAACCAATCCCAGTATTACTGGCAAATGGGTGCTAAAATAACATGCAAATTATTGTGTATTTTATTTTGTTACACCATGTCATAGTTACTGCTATACTGCAACTAACCCCCCAGTTCGCAGTTCAGGCTCAACTAGTCAGATACAGAGCCGTATTGTAAATCAAAGTTGTGATCTGTGCATTTGTCTATTCCTATTGCATTGTACCAGACTGATGATTACATTTGGCCTTTTATTTCATTTTATTTTCCCCCATTTGTATTATCCCCCCTTTTGTTTCTTCTTTTTAAATTATCTTCGCTCTTCCTCTGTGGCCGTCATCCTGTTATTGTCATGTTTCCTTGTTTCTCTAGGACTCAAAAGAGTTAATGGGAATAAACAAACTGAAAGTCAAGCGATGAATGGTTTGAAAATAATCAGTGTCCTCCAGTCTGTATCTCGTCTTCCGTGACAGGACAACAACATTAACAACAAATATGTAGTTGTTACCGACAAATAAAATGGCAGAAATATTCGCAGGATTGCTAGAAATAAGTTCTGAAAGAATAAATTATAACCCTGGACGATTAATTGATTATTTAAAAATAAACAATAACAATACTGATTATAATGATATTTTTTTTAACGACAAGAAATCATGAACATATATAGTCAGATGTAAACATATATCTCAGTGCAAGAAATGGGCCCGGCAAACATTTTGGAGTCACACACACACACACATAAACACCAGCTCTACCACGCCTCCCCCCGGCCCTTCCCCCCCCTTGCCCCCCCCCCCCCCCCCCCCCCCCCCACCCCACACACACACACACTATCTGTATTGATAAAAAAAACCAACACTATCCCCATACACTGCCGCAGTAGGTACACACACATACACACACACACACACACACACACACATGAGAGCCCTTACTCTTTCTTCTTCTTCTTTTCTTTTTCTTTCTTTCTTTATTTACTTCTTACGCTCTAGCACTTCCTTGAAACTGAAACCGAAACTCCCGTCTGCAAAGCGGAAGCTGTTGAAGTTGGTTCGCTGGATCACAAGATCAGTGATATCTGGGGCTTTTCATCTACGTGACCTGACGGCTTCTTGCCATGGACCTGTAGGGTTTTCCTGGCCACAACTATTGGCCCGGCCTCCTGTGGTGTATGTCCCACAACGAGCAGAGTAAGTCGCGGTCTCTTTCTGCCGATACTTTCTTCATTTTTTGTCAGTCGCCGACCTGTGTAGAAGTTTTGTTATGACGGAGAATTTTTTAGGCCTACAGTATCATATCGTATCAATATCTTGACTTGACTTGACTTGACTTGACTTGATCAACGATTGAGGTTTATTTGCCTGTTCGTTGTTCCTACGACTTTGCGCATTTGTGGTTTGGTCACTGGTTTGTGAGTCCATTACTCTAGACAGGAAGGGGAGAACCTAGCTGGATGGTTCTCCCAATATTTGTCTAGCCTTGTCTTGAAGGAGTTCAGGGAAGGGGCGGTGACAACACTGTCTGGCAAGCTGTTCCATCCGGCAACTACCCTGTATGAGAAGAAGTTGCCTCTGATATCCAGGCGAAATCTGGATTTCGTCAGCTTGAAGGGGTTGCCTCGGAGGTCTCTTCTGCTATTGTCGGCAAGCTCGAATTTGGGATTGTCTACATTGTAGAAGGCGTGCAGGTATTTGTAGACCTCAATCATGTCCCCTCTGAGACGCCTGTGTTCCAGTGATGGTAGATGAAGGGCCCTCAGTCTTTCTGGGTATGATTTGTCCTTCATTGACGCCAGCAATCGTGTTGCCCTTCTCTGAACGTCTTCCAGTTCGGCGCTGAGGGTTTTCTGGTAAGGCTGCCAGACTGCATGTCCATACTCCAGGATTGGTCGCACCATGCTTTTGAAAAGCATGACAAATGTCTCCTCTGTCAGGTGGTCAAAGGATCTCCGTATCACTCCTAGTGTTCGGTTTGCTTTGGATGTGCACTGAGCGATATGCTGCTTAAATTTGAGCTTGTTGTCAATGACGACCCCAAGATCTTTTTCTGTTTCGCTTTCTGTCAATACAACAGTGCAATCCTTTCCATCCCCGCTCTTTCTTGTCATGTGGTACTTCGCCTCTGACTTTCTGTTACCCAGCTTGAGTACAGGTAAGGTAAGCCGAGAGGTGTAAGAATGAAGTGCTTGAGTGGGATCGCTAAGCATCGATGTCCGCCATCTTGTGTCGTCTGCTACTAGTCACTTCAAAAATCAAAAGATCAAAAGTCTGTCTCTGGAATCACAATTTCGCCTGGCAATCTTACTAATTTGCACTTCTCGGTCTTTGAAAAGTCTCTGCACAATTTGGAGATCATACCATTCAAATAAATCACTTTATAGTCAATATTTTCTAGAGCTGAAGAAGTTCTCAACCATTCCCAAAACCACAAACCGGAAGGCCTTTTGCCCGCTTGAAGTGGGGAAGATGAATTTTTCCAACATTGAGTGCGCAATGCTTGACTGAATAAGTCAAGAAATACCTAGATCTAGATGAGTTTTGTATTTAAAATTCTGTAAATGAATGTCAAGATAATCTTTAAGTATCCACAGTTCCTGCGGAAACAACATCTTGTGGTAAATTATTCCAAACATTTGTTACTCTGTTAACAAACAAAAAAACAAAAACAAAAAAGTCATGATCTTGATGCTGGTGCCTATCCCCGGTCAGAGACCAAACTCAAAGAGCTTTACAAACACAGAGCCGTCTGCACAGCCGGCTGCTTTCCTGGGTAAAGCTGACTGAGAAAGTTGCCATTGGGCGCACATCATAGTTTTCATTGTCATTCAGGCAAGTTTAAGTTGTGCGTGTGTGCACACACACACAGTCAGTCAGACAGACATGTAACATTTGTGTGACATCATTTCACCCATGCACATTGGACTTCTTCCTTAGACTTAGAGTGTTTGAATTTATGATTCTAAAGGCAATCAACCCATTTGAGAGGAGAGCATGCAGATTCATCTGATCCTTCTTCTTCCTCAAGAGTACTGTTAAAGGGCTGTAATATTCCTTTAACCGGTCTGGAAGAATAGTCTCCAAGCTTGTCTCAATCCTACTACTACTAGTAGGTGCTGCGCCATATTTGCCTTTGGGAATTCACCATCTCTCTCTCTCTCTCTCTCTCTCTTGCTCTCTGTGTGTCTGTCTCTATCTATATATCTATCTTTCTCTCTCTCTCAGCATTATTATTTTGTATAATCATTTTCAACGTGAACTTATGTCTGATCTTCGCAAAAATCCAAACTCAGGTCTTGATTGCCTACGCTAGGTTTTCTAAAACATTAACTTAAAAACTTAAACTTTTTAATTTTGAAAAAAGAAAGAAAAGATTTTTTTTTTTTTTTTTTTTTTTTTTTTTTTACAAAACACAAAAAATGCACACTCTGACACCTGTATGTAAATGAACACACACACACATGCGTGTACACAACCTCCCTTCCTCCCCCCTCATCCCCCCCCCCACACACACACACCTGCTCCCATTGCATATATACACACATGTATGCACACATACACCCATCCTTCCACAGGTTTACCACAAGAGGCACAGGAAAAGATCTTTAAGGCCACGAGCGTAGTGTCTGGCATGTCGTTTATTCTTCTGTATTTTGGAATGCACAGAGGGACTCTGTTCCATTGTGAAGAAATCTGTGCATTGTTGTTTTGGAAATGATGCCAATATTCTCTGATAAGTAATGGATCATGATCTACCTTACAGGTCATGGTAATGCTCCAGAAGTTTCAGTTTCAGGCCATTGTGAAAGCATGCGCACTGATCCATATACACCACACAGCTTTTTTCTTCTTTTTTTCTTCTTTTTTTTTCTTTTTTTTTGTGTGTGTGTGCTCAGAGTTGATTTCATCAAGACTTTGTGCCTTATAAATATTATCATTATTATTATTATTATCCTTTCTATTTATTTATCTTGGCAGATGTGGTGTAGCGTATATGGATTTGACTGAAAGCAGTGATGCCTCCTTGAGCTACTGATACTGATACACCACACAGCATTTACTGTATTTACAAAAAATAGAACAAGAGGAGCAGATGCAGGGGCCTCACTTTCACATGAACCCAGCAGGCCTTGAAGACCTACACATAATGTCCATTGATATGCTTTGGAGCTTCCTCTTCATCTCATTCTTCTTTTTCGTCTCCCTTAACTCCGTGAAGAGTCACTGTGGCGCCACACAGATGAACTGTTCACGAGGAGCCAGTTGCATTGCTCGGACGGAAGAGCCCAGTATGGTCGTAACCCGCTACTAACTGTGTGTAGTATGAAACTGACCAATGGCGTAGTTCGGTCAACGTAGGCATTTAGTCACGTGTAACTGTCAAAAAGTTAGAACCAAGCAGTGCAACTGGCACCAGATTCCTCCAGCTCTGTTGGTTGTGTTGTTGTTGTTGCCTGGATCTGTACAAATAGTTTTCATGTCAGTTCTGCAGTGTTACCAGTCCCTACGTGTTTTCTTCTTTTTTTTTCCTGTCTCTCCCACCTTAGCAGTTCCTTGGAGGATTGTTGTCGCAAGGCCATTGGATCTTGTTATGTGGCCATACCAGCATAATTTTCTTTTCCCACCTGATGTCAGCAGATCTTCATTTGGTCTGTTGTGCTGCTTGATGGTGTGGTTCACGTGTTTATTGATGATATGATCAGTTAGTCTGATGTTTTTGTAGCTTTTAGAGGTGTTTGATTGGCTCAGAGTGGACCGAGCAAGACGGGTCGTCTTTTTCATTGTTAGCCGCGTGAAAATTGGCCAAGTAGAGCAAACCGATAGGCCTAGTTTGCATCAGTTTGACATGGTAAGTATATGTATCACCAAACATGGAGTATAATACAAACTCCTCCTTTTGGTGTCATATACTGTACCATGTCAAACTGATGCAAACCAGGCCTAGCTGTGTGCTGGTAAGTATATTTAACCAAACAGGGAGTAAAATACAAACTTCTCATTTCAGTATCTTGCGATGACAGCATGGCATGGATTCTATTTTCCAACTTTGACAGAATTAGATTTTTGTTGTTGTTTGTTTGTTTGTTTGTTTCTGAAATAATATAATTCATTTCATGCCGTTTTCTTTGGATTTATAATTCCCAAAAATATCAGTAAGGGTCAAAAGGATGACACTTGAAGCTGGAAAATAGAGTATTGCTGAATGAATTTGATGTCTTTGCGTCAATCCATAGACACTATAATTTGATCTGATTTGCATAAAACTGACTTTTTTTTTTACATACTGGGAAGCAAAACTATATATATATGTAGCCGTGTACCGAGTGGTTACTGAAGGGTATGGCACAAAAGACTTAACTAAATATGATTAATTGAAGGATAGGATAGACAAGATCCCACGCACAGGCCAGGAACATATAGAGGCCAGTCACAAATGGGGTTTTCTATTGTTTTATTTACAATAGTTACATGGAGAAAAAAACCTAAGGGAAGAGAATATGAGAAGAAGACAACTAGGAGAAGACAAAAAGAGAAGACAAAAAGAGAAGAAGACAGTGCCTGGAATGACACAAACAAATGTCATAAGCACAACATGTCGACACAAGTGACTAGTAAAGCACATGTATACATATTACATGGAAAGACTATCACTCGGGTTTGGGATACGCAACAACATAATGCATATGTATGAAGACCAAACGCTGACATCAAATGACATTTCTAATACATTTAAATAGCTCAGTTAAAGTGATTGAAACAATTAATCCAACACTATCTTGTAATCACAACAGCAGAATACTACACACCTCTTAGAGTACTGAGCACACTGTAGCAGTACAATTGATATCAGCATGTAAAATAATACATGAATAATAAACAAGATAATGGAATCAGTGGCTTTGATATTATACTGGCAAACTGATAGACCAGATAGTAAGTGAAGCACCATCATGGTTTAACCATTAAGTGGTGAATGAACTTTAGGCACTCACTAGAACATTCTGGAACAAACTATCTGTGTCCAGAGACGTCATTGACTGTGACGTTACGAAGAATCAAATGGAACACTGCTCCAAGCATATGACGACATTGCAATTATTTAGATCAATCATAGCTGAGCTGTGACTAACATGTCAAAGCAATAACTGAACAAAGAATTAACTGAACAAAGCAATAACTGAACATACTCATATAAACACAAGTACTGTGTCAAATAATACAATTTACAAATCAACACATTCTACACACTAGTACTTACAGCGATACGTAGCGAGGTGTCTGCTGCTGTTGTGGGGACACACACGACACACTGCCCGCGACACAGCAAGAGAGAGAGAGCAGGCTCTGGTCAGATGACTGACCAGGTATGAAATGACCACTCATCATTCACTGTGCCAATTTATGCAAGTTTAGCGGACCGCAAAGTGCGTCACGTGTGCTTGCAAGCAGATCGTCACTAATCACGGAGAATCCGATGACAATTGTGTTTGTTTAAAGGTGTTCAGTGATAGATTTCTAAATGATTCCTGAACCGATTTACGTCGGATAAGTTGCAAAAGAAAGAGCTCAACGCCTACTTTATAATGAGTGTAAAATGAAGTGTTGATTATTTAAGATGAATTTATAGTCTTAATTTAAGTCACCTGAACAGGGTCAGTTTTAACGAGCTCATCGCTGAAAATTACAAACTGCGTTAAATCAGTTTCACGTAGGCGAACATAAATGGAATAGATTTAAAGATGGAATTAAGACGATTCTGCCAGTATATAATACTAGTAGTTTACTGATCTGACAAAAGAGCTATTAATTAAATACTGTGGAACAGAAACACAAGTTTGCTCTCAGCCAATGACGTATTGCGACGCGACACTGGTCGAGCAGTCAGCAGGTGGTCTGGCCAGGACAAAATGATGTAAGCAGAGTGACGTCACATATTCTGTGCAAGGGTTAGGAGAGAAAATGTCGTCTGCTAGGGCTTGTGCGTGAATAGTGTTGGAGCAAGCATAGCGCGCTTGGTCACACCTCCCCCCATCTTTTGAAAACCATCGTCCGCGATGGTTAATTAAAAGTAATTCTTGTGTGCAGACTTAGCTGAGCATCAAACAAGAATTATTGGGCAGGGAAGGGAGATAATTTTGCTGATAACTAATAGCTAAGTGAATGTAAAATGACTGTAACATTCTTAGGAACCACACCCTACTTCTATATGCAAAGTGGCATTAGCCAGGTAAGTTAAGAGTTTGGACTTAGTCGAATGCATCCTAACTTAACTTTGAACACTTTGATATAGAGAAGGGGTCCCAATTTGGTAAATACTCTATGAAGATGGAAAGCATTCATTTGTGTGCCTATCAGTCAATCGATCATATCACTGTCAGACGTGCATGTAAACAAGCATACATGTATAATAGCATAAATTTTTAAAAAATGAATTATTATAGCATGTTCATAGACATGAAAACATAAAGCATTGCATTGCTAAGACCTTGTGACAAGCTAGATCACAGGTTAAATTAAGCAAGAAGAAAAGAAAAAACAAACATAAAACATGAATTTGTGCAGAAATATCTGAAATGAAAACAAAATTAAAGCATGAACAGGAACAGGAAAAACAAAATCAGCATTGCCTCAGTTCAGCAAGAATGAAAAAAATAAGAAACATGAGTGTTTTGCAGTGTCACTGTTCTGGCTGTTATTGTTAAATGTTTGACATCAGTCTCCTCACACAGTCAGTGGTGCCCTGGTTGCCAGTCGTGTGGAGCGCCTAGGTGCAGGATCTGGTGGTAGTGGAGGCGGCTCTGGTATAGCTCGCAGGGTTGATGTCCTGGGTCTTGGTATGGGCATGGTCAGCCACACACCACTGTCAGCATCAGCGTCAGTGTCAGTGTCAGACACTTTGTCGCCCTGGTGGTGCAGTGGGACCGGGTCTGTAGGCGTGACAGAAGGCGGTTGTTCATGCCTCTGCTGAGTTGGGCTGACTACAGGTGGGGACACCTGTGGGACCACAGCGTCAGGTGTGGTGCTGTGGTGCCTCCGTCTGCGTCTGCGGTTTCTTGGTGCTGCTGCAGAGGAAGAGACTGACCTGGTTTCCAATGACTGGGTCTGGATGCAGGCAGGCTGGGTGGTGTTGCTGCTGGATGGGCCACTGGAGAAGTGTTGCTCCAGGTCATGGTACATGCCAGGCCAGTAGACCTGGGGTCGCAGCATCTCTGCAGCCTGCTGGAAGCCTTGGTGCCCCGTGCGGTATTGTATGGATGACAGGACCTGGGGGCGGAGCTTGCTGGGAAGCACTAGCTGCTCAGACGCCCCAAGCTTAGGGTCCATCACCCGTCGATGCAGGACACCCTTCCTGCAGATCAGTCTGTCATGCTGCTGGGTCAGCACATTGGTCTGCCAGTTGGAGCTGAGGGCTGGTGTGGCTGGCCATGCAGACAGGACTGGCCCAATGGTGGGGTCAGCAAGCTGAAGTCCGCGCAGCTCTTGTGGTGGCAGCTTGGGTCGCAAGTGCAGTTGGCTGGGGGGAGGTGTCTTGTTGGCAGTGACATGCTGCTTGTTGACCGCATGTGTGGTCAGTCGTCTCCCCTTAGATGTGGCTGGTTGTCTGTCTTCAGCCTTTGATTGCCTGTCCTCCTTAATGTAGCGCCACTTGTGCCGACACTGGTGCTCTGTGTGGCCAGACCTCTCACACCAGACACAGTGTGGAGGGTCTGGGGTGTGGTCAGCAGCACAGCCATGAGGATGGAGGGCTGGCCCTGGAGGATGTAGGCGTTGTGTTGGCATGGAGGACTGCAGCTGACATCGCAGGCTGGTGTTCTCAGCTGCGAGTGTGGCCAGCTGAGCTTCCAGGTGGACAACAGTGGTGTTGTCTACGCCGGGGCTGGTGTCATAGGCATGGCTGTCCTCCCGCAGCCATCACAGGGCCTCCTTCTTTGCTGCCTTGAAGGTGGTGTCAGGGTGGTAGCGGATGAGGCGCCTGACATCGCGCCTGAGTGCGGCTGGCTGAAGGCCTCTGGCAAAGGCGTCGCGGAGGATGGTCGCTGGCACCTGCATCACCCCATCTTCAGCCTTGTTGACCTTGGTCCATAGGTGCCGAAGATGGGATGCGTAGTCGATCACCGTCTCCTTGGGCTGCTGCTGTCTGTTGAAGAACGCAGTGGCAAGGTCGGTGGCGTCTCGCTGATCTCCCCAGTTCTCCTCAAGAACCGCAAGGATCTTGGCTGGGGTGTCCACTTGTGTCGCCGGCAGCCTGACGATCTGCTGGCGAGCTCGGCCGGCAAGGGCTGAGATCAGCCAGAGAGAGGCTGTCGCGTCATCCAGGGGCTGCAGATGAAGGATCAGTCTGGCCTCCTGGACGAAGTCTTCAACTTCTATGCTGCTTTCCTCACCGGATAGCGTCGGGAGTTTTGGCAGGAAGTCAGTTGAAGCCATTTTGATGGGGCGACGTTTCTTGTTGTGGACTTGTGTACCTGCTGCACTGTCTTCTCTCTTCTCCTATGTTAGATTATCCCTATGTGACTGTTAGTACAACCTCTTGTCCCTGTACGATCCTAGCTCACAGCGCCAAGTATGTAATAGAGATTAGCTTGGCTAGGAGCTGTGATATATTATTAGAGATATTTAGAGAATTAGCACATCCAATGCTCACAGCGCCAAGTTGTAACAAGGTACACTTGGTGGTAAAGGGCTGTGGTTTTGGGATGGATTGAATTTGGTTAAAAGAACTGAAACCTGAAAGGGAATAATTGGACCTATGTTATAATGGATCTTTATCCTGTCGGCGACGCCACTTTTGTAACCGTGTACCGAGTGGTTCTAATAGGGCTTACGGCACAAAAGACTTAACTAAATATGATTGATTGAATAAAAGGATAGACAAGATCCCACGCACAGGCCAGGAACATATAGAGGCCAGTCACAAATGGGTTTTTCTATTGTTTTATTTACAATAGTTATGAGAACATAAGAAAAGAACTAAAAGGAAGACATAAAAAGAGAAGACCTAAGAGAAGAGAATAGAAGAGAAGAAGACAGTGCCTGGAATGACACAAACAAATGTCAAAAGTACAACATGTCAACACAAGTGAATAGTAAAGCACATGTATACATTTTACATGGAAAGACTATCACTCGGGTTTGGGATACGCAACAACATAATGCATATGTGTGAAGACCAAACGCTGACACCAAATGACATTTCTAATACATTTGAATAGTGCAGTTAAAGTGATTGAAGCGATGCTGACTTGGTGAAAGTACACTGACAGTATAGATTAGATAAAGCTTATACTGTGTCAAAGTGACTCAAATGAATCAGTTTATCATGTTGCACTATACTGGAGTAAGCTGTATAGGAGAGAGCATGATAACTAAATTACAGTTAACAGACTGATACATATCAGGTGGTTTTGACCAATAACTGATATTAATCCAACACTATCTTGAAATCACAACAGCAGAATACTACACACATCTTAGAGTACTGAGCACACTGTAGCAGTACAACTGATATTAGTGTGAAAGATAATACCTGAATAACAAACAAGATAGAGAATCAGTGGCTTAGATGTAATACTGGCAAACTGATAGACCAGATAGTAAGTGAAGAACCACCATGGCTTAACCATTAAGTGGTGAATGAACTTACACAAGTTATCCGTTGCATCAAAGCCAAATATGAGCATAGCTAAGCTTGCGCTCAACATTTAAATCGTCTCCACTGAAGCGGGGATAAGTAACCTAACCTTCAGTGACAGCAGATGAGAGAGAATGAGTCATCCCCTAGAACATTCTGGAACAGACTATCTTGTGTCCCGAGACGTCATTGACTGACGTAAAAAGAATCAAATGGAATACTTCTACGGACATATGACGACATGGCGATTTTCTAGATCAATCATAGCCGAGCTGTGCCTAACATGTCAAAGCCATAACTAAACAAAGAATTAACTGAACAAAGCAACAACTGAACATACTTATATGAACACAAGTACTGTGTTGAAGAATACCTTTCACAAGTCAACACGTTCTACACAATAGTACTTACAGCCATACGTAGCGAGATGCTGTTGTGGGAACGACACTGACCACTACACGGCAAGAGACAAAGAGAGCAGGTGCTGGCCGCGGCTGGCTCGGGTGTGGAAGTGACCACTCATCACCCGCTTGGCCAATTTATACAAATTAGGCGAACTACAAAGACAATCACGTGGGCTGCAAACCAGATCGTCACTAATCTGAAGAAATCTGATGAGAACTGTGCTTGTTACAAGGTGTTCAGTGACAGATTTCTAGATGATTACTGAACCGATTTGCATCGGATAAGTTGCAAAAGAAAGAGCTCAACGCCTACTTTATAATGAGTGTAAAATGAAGTGTTGATTATTTAAGATGAATTTATAATCTTAATTTAAGTCACCTGAACAGGGTCAGTTTTAACGAGCTCATCGCTGAAAATTACAAACTGCGTTAAATCAGTTTCACGTAGGCAAACATAAATGGAATAGATTTAAAGATGGAATTAAGACGATTCTGCCAGTATATAATACTAGTAGTTTACTGATCTGACAAAAGAGCTATTAATTAAATACTGTGGAACAGAAACACAAGTTTGCTCTCAGCCAATGACGTATTGCGACGCGACACTGGTCGAGCAGTCAGCAGGTGGTCTGGCCAGGACAAAATGATGTAAGCAGAGTGACGTCACATATTCTGTGCAAGGGTTAGGAGAGAAAACGTCGTCTGCTAGGGCTTGTGCGTGAATAGTGTTGGAGCAAGCATAGCGCGCTTGGTCACATATATTTAAGAATAAATAAATAAATAATGCTCAGGTTATTTTCACATATAAAAGGGTGAGGCTTGCTCAGCTCAGACCAGTTCTGTCTTATATCTTTTTTCTGTGTCAGAGAGAGAGTGTGAGAGAGAGTGTGTGTGCTGATTTGCACGTCATATCAGTATGCATGTGTCAGTGTATACATGTGTGTGGGTGTGTGTGTGTGTGTGTGCATGGGTGTGTGTGTGTGCATGCATGCACATGAGAGACACACAGAAAAATAGAAAAGAGTGAATATTTTACAAGTACAGCCATGTGTGTGTGTGTGTGTAATTAACTAATGTAGTATGCGTAGTCGCTGAATCTGTTTGATACTTTTGTGCGGTAAATCATAATTTTTCTTCTTCATTTTGTGAGTTATTGCATGTGGGTGTGGGTGTGTGTGGGGGCAGTGGTTGGGGGGGGGGGGGTTAATGTTTATTGTAAAGCACTTTGAGCTCCCTTTAAGGGAGGAAAGTGCTCAACAAGTGTCCATTATTATTATCATCATTATGACATGTGTATTCATGCTCACCACCAGTGTGTTTCCCAGGAGACAAAGCTACCATTTACCAAGTCCTGGGTCAGGATGGCAGTTGCCAGCCCTTACAGCCTGGAAGGACAGAAATGTGAGATGCAGAGACTTCTGAAAACCCCTCGCATTAAAGGGGATTCTTGGTATGTTGAGTCTGTATTATGATCAGAGTGAGGGAGAGTAATGAAATGAAAGAAAGAGCCCTGAGAAACACAGGCTGGAGTCACACACACACACACACACACACACACACCCATGAAAGTGGCGCATGGCTTCTCATGTTGGGTTAACAACAGTCAAGCATGTAAAAACCTGCTCACAGATTGTAGGTTTACTTGAACGAACGTGACAGTTGCAGCTCACGAACGCAGAAGACAGAATATTTTTTCACCTGTCATCAAAGGTTTTGTGCTATAGTCTATTAGTGTGAACTGTTTTCAGTTCAACAGTTGGTTCTGATGCTGCTCTGAATGCTGTATTTTGACATGGTGTCACTGAGTGTAGATGGCATGTCAGCCATTTTGGAAGGGCACACCAAGCATTTGATTTTGAAACACCCCTGAAAACGTAGTATGGCTGCCTACATGGTGTGGTAAAATGCTCATGCATGTATAATCCCACCAGTGTACATGCGAGTGAACATGGGAGTTGCAGCCCACAAACGAAGAAGAAGTTTTTGAAACAGATCTAACTGCATGGAAGTGGAATCGCCACTTAGGCCCACGCCATGCCAACTTTTTGCACTCACCCCCAAAGCTGTTCGGTTGTGTGCACCAAAGTCATAGCTTTCCTGCTGGTTCCTCTGTGTAGCTACTTTTCCTTATCATGAGATAATCTACAATATCTTTATAATATGGATGGCAAAAGGTCTTTTCGCTTCTGATTCTGACTTTATCGACAACTTCTTGAAGATTGAGTCTGCCTCACGCTGGTTTTTCCTCAAGTGTCTGGTTCAGTCATGTTGACAGATTAGTGACATATCTTTTCTCTTCTATACATATTGTCTTCTTGTGTTTTTTCCTTGGCAAAGTTATAAAATGAACATATGGAGAGAGAAAAAAGAAACACAAAAAAACATTGGCCAGATTGAACTATGTGGCTCTGTGCCTGAATTATTTCTTTATTGGTTCAAATTTTACAACATATCATCAACACAGATGTGAAACCACAGTGATCACCATAATCACCCCCCCCCCCCCCCTTCCCCCCCTCTCTTCTTTTTCAAGATGCCGTCCAGGATGTGGTAAGTAGACTGAAATTAATTGGATGGCTGGTGTAGAGCTATTTTGGTGTCAAGGCAGGGGTGTGAGGTTAGATGTCAGGTAGACCTACCTGTAGCTTCTTTTGCACTTTGTACTGTCATAATAGCTTCTTTTGCACTTTGTACTGTCATAATAGCTTCTTTTGCACTTTTATACTGTAGTAATAGCACCGTCTGCGCTATCGTACTGTCATGATAGCTTCTTCTGCACTTTTGTGCTTCTGTTGCACTTTTATACTGTCACAGTAGCTTCCTTTTTTTTTAAATAGCTTTCAGTCTTGACAAAGACAGAGGGACTGCTCACACGACAAAAGAAAACATGCAAAGATAAACCTGTATGCTTTGTATCCAGAAACAGTGTTGGACACATATTTGTAAAACATGGATTTGTGAGTAAATACTATTGTTTTGTTTTTTATAGTGTTGAAAAAGACTCTGTGTGTGTGCTTGTGCATGTGTATGTACACATGCATTATTATGTATTTGTGTATATTCAGGTTTCTGCTGGAGATTAACTGGTTCAAGAGATGGAAGGAATATGTAGGATACGATGCATGGGACACAGTGAACACAGGCAATGTAAGCAGCCACCCTGGCCCCATTGACAACTCAGTTCTGTTCAAGGGTGGGTACTATGTTCAGTCTTTCTTTATACTTCTCTATTGCCAAAGAAATAGATGCACCAGAACACTGGAACATGTTGTGTGTGATCAAGTGTCCTTTGCCCATGCTAGCATATGCGTGACTGCGTGTATGAAATTTTGCCTGCATGTGTGTGTATGTGCGCATTCATGAATGCAGGTGTGTGCACATGTATTTATGCAAGTAGTTGTGTGTGGCTGCATACAAACATGCAGTTGTGTATCACAGCATGTGTATACGCATTTTCATGTGAGCGCATGTGTGTGTGTGTGCATGTGAGTGTATGTGTGTGTGCGTGTGCATGCACAAGTGCATGCATAAGCATGTGTGTATATGTCTCTGTGTGTGTATACATGTGCACACTCGCGCTGGTTAGTACATGTATGTGTTTGTATGTGCATGTGCATGTATATGGGTTTGGGCTACAAAGAACACGCTCATTTGAACTAATCCAATGTTCTTATAATTGGCCAAGAAACTTTGCAGTAGAGAGCAAAGGCACAGCAACCTTTTTTTCTGACAGGTGTATTCATGCATGTGCACACTCATATGTACACGTTTGCACACACAGAATGAGTTACACATGTATACCTGCTAGCAAACACATACACACGCACACACGAGTGAACATATGGAGCTGCAGACAAAATTTTGCTGTGGAAAATGATGCACACTACAAGAGTTGATAATGTACCTACAACACGCATACTCACACTCACTCACTGACTCACTTAGTCACTCTTTGCCGATCGGTCAAACTTTGTTGGCTGTGCTTCACCATCCGTACAAAAAAAGAACTGTCAGTTTCAGTTTCTGAAGGAGGCGTCAATGTGTTCGGACAAATCCATATACACTACACCACATCTGCTTGGCAAATGCCTGACCAGCAGCATAACCCAACGCGCTTAGTCAGGCCTTGAATGCATGTATATATTTGTGTACCTATCACTGTGTAGTATCAGAATGAATTTCTTCTACAGAATTTTGCCAGAGGACAACATGCTCATTTCCATGGGTTCTTTCTCAGTGCGGGCTGCACACAGTACCAGTTTATTATCACATCCCAATGACAAGATGCTCAGTTTGATTTTCCAAACATGGGAGAAAGGGCGAGAGTGAGATTCGAACCCAGACCCTGAAGGATTCTGTATTGGTAGATGAGTGTCTTAACCATTCTGCCACCTTCCTTGGGTTTAAGGAAGCTTGATAGCTTGATAATTAACGTAACCTTATACTTTGTAATCAGAGTGAACAAAAAGTAAACTTACGTAGACTGATAATCAGCAATTCTGATCATTTGTAATCAGAATGAATAAAAAGTCAGTTCATATATATTCATTGAAATAGCACAGCCCAAGGTACAGAATAGGGTTTTTCTTTTTCTTTAAAGAAGCCAAAGAAGAAAAGAAAGATAAGTGGACATCATATTGGAAATGAAGTTTTATACTTAGCATGTGTTTTAACAGACAGGACAGAAGAGGACGTGAACGACACCGGCAGCAGTCAGCTGAAGGAACTTTTGGTAGATGAGCTGGACTATGTGCTAGTTCCAGAACAAGCCTGGATCATGTTGGTCAACATGTATGGACTGGTGCCAAACCAGGTAACGAGACACTCAGGCTTTAAAAGCAGGTTAGTCTAAGATAGGACAAAGCAAGTTAAAAAGTAGCAAAAACTTAGAAAGTCACACAGTTTCAATTACAGTTTCTCAAGGAGGTGTCACTGCATTCGGACAAATCCATATACACTCCACCGCATCTGCTTAGCAAATGCCAGACCAGCATTATAGCCTGCCACACTAAGTCAGGCATGAGAAAAAGACAGCATAAATAACAATTGTTCAAATATTTAGAAAAAAAAAATTATGATAATAATAGAATATCAAATAAAACAGAATAGGATCATGGTTTCTGGCTTCAGGAAGATTTTTTTTGGGGGGAAAGAAAGAACCTATTCTGCATGTTTTGTCAGGATAGCCAGAGTAAGGACAATACAAACCCTCTTCCACAGTGTACACGCTGAAGGCAGTGGTCTAAACTTTAACAAACAGGATATTCCATTCATGACAAAGTAGCAAAACTAAGGTGATCTACAGACAGTGGGAAGGGAAGGGGTACGCAAAGATCCTTGCCAATAATTCTGCCGTTTAGTGGCTACATTGAACATGCTAACATCATTTCCACACACACAACACAACACAGAGGCTATATTCTCACGGTTTCTGAATCAGACACAAGTTTGTTTCATTTGAGCTCTCAGTACCACATCTGTAATAAGGGGACTCTCAATGTCCATGTGGAACATCACAATTCAACTGACCTGACATCATGCCCCCCAAAATTAGAAACTAAGTTACCAAAAGAGCATGAAAAATAAAACAAGAACAAGTTGTTATTCACAGCCCTCGGTCAGTCAAGGATTCCCTTTCACCTTTTCATCATTCAACATCTGTGCAGTTGTTGTTTCTACCGGTAGGGCCTGTATGGGTCATGGAAAACCAGAAAAGTGATGAAATTGTAAAACGTAATTTTTCAGTACTGGAATTTCATTATTATGGTTGATGTCTTGGAAAAGTCATGGAATTTAGAATAAAGCTTTTAAAGAACACAAATGCTTTACGAGAAGCAGTGTGTGACACACAGATGCCATATTTCAAACTTAGGCACATGACATTGTAGCCGGGTTGGCTACGATCTTCGTTGGGCCAGCTTAGCAGACGATGTTTGTGACTCGCTGAAGGTTACTAAGGAAGTTGTAAATTGGTCACAAGTTATCACCCTTTACAGGGAACCGTATGATGATTTTCATCAATTTGTTAAATTATAAACACTTCCTTATAGATGAGATTATAGTTTTATGTTATGGGACTTCAGAACAATCATACTTTTCAAATGTAATGATATCATTTGACCAGAAAGCCTATAACTTTTTAAAACTAATATTTATGTGAATGAGTTTTGGCGCAATCTTCGAAATCCACTCAGTTGAAACATACAAAATACTTTCGTTTTCTGTAACTCGGTATAGTTGCCATGGATTTAGATTGTGCATTAAAATGTAAACGATTAAGCTTCTTCTCGTGTACTGCTTTCCGTGTACACCTAAGTTATAGGCATGCAATGGTACGAAATGTCTGACGGCATTTCGGCGCCACAAAACTATCTCTTCTTCAAGCCATTGGAATTCGTCAGTGCCGATTTGAGCAAAATATGTTTTTACAATACCTAGACATTTTTATAGCGTGTCTTGCAGATGTTTGCATTTCTGTTATCAATCTGATTAGTATCGTGCATGTATAATTGTGTTGTAGTTGGTTTAAACGAAGTATTTCATTGTCGATCACAAGTGCCAAAAGCACCGCCAAGCGGTGCCGACACGGGAGCTGTCCGCTGAGTTTTCTCTTGAATTTTTACATAAAAAATCTTTACTCTAGAAGCAGATTCTATAGATGATTTTTATATAGTTGGAAATTCAGGATGTTCAGTTACTTAATTGTTGCAATTATATTACATATCGCGACGTTTTAATTGTTGTAATGTACAAAAATGATACATGAACTTGTTAAAAGCTCGTTCATTCAGTGACTCTTTTTGTTTACAGTTTTTAACTACATTAATTTTGTAGAAAATGTTTAGCTTAAGAAAATGCTCGTCTCTTGTAGTTTTGTGTGATATATAATATGTATATGTTAGTTCCCCGAGCCGAAAGTCAGAAGCCGCTAAATTTGGTCAAACGAACACAAGCTTGGCCCCTCAAGGCTCGCGGAGGGCCGGTTTCGTGAGTTGCTTCACGGTGCTGGCTTTGCGGTTCGGCGGAACTAAATATAAGGAGTGAGTGAGTGCCAGACAAATTCAGAACTCTCCTGGCCTGGAAGATTGAGAAAATAAAAGAAGAAAACCAGCGCACTGCCTTCCCGAGTCTACCTTGCCTGGCTGCAGCTCTCTTCTGCACAACACCTTCTACCTGTCTTCACCTTCTCTAACACCACCTTACCACCCCGTCACAACATAACAAAACGTTAATTAGCATATCTATGTTTGTTTGTGCATATGTGAGTAAATGTTTTGCATGTGTGTGTACTCATTTGCTTTGTGTCTGTGGGGTTGTGTGTGTGGTGTGTGTGTGTGGTGTGTGTGTGTGTGGTGTGTGTATGTAGTGTGTGTATTGTGTATGTGTGTGTGTATGTGATGTGTGTGTGTATGTGGTGTGTGTGTGTGTATGCGATGTGTATGTATGTGGTGTGTATGTGATGTGTGTGTGTATGTGATGTGTGTATGTGGTGTGTATGTGTATGTGGTGTGTGTGTATGTGATGTGTGTGTGTATGTGGTGTGTGTGTATGCGATGTGTGTGTATGTGGAGTGTGTGTGTATGTGATGTGTGTGTATGTGGAGTGTGTGTGTGATGTGTTTGTGTATGTGATGTGTGTGTATGTGGTGTGTGTGTATGTGATGTGTGTGTATGTGGTATGTGTGTATGTATGTGATGTCTGTGTATGTATGTGATGTGTGTGTATGTGGTGTGTGTGTGTGCATGCGATGTGTGTGGTGTGTGTGTGTATGTGATGTGTGTGTATGTATGTGGTGTATGTGTATGTGGTGTGTGTGTATGCGATGTGTGTGTATGTGGTGTGTGTATGTGGTGGGTGTATGTATGTGGTGTGTGTGTATGTGGTGCGTGCGTGCGTGTGTATGTGGTATGTATGTGATGTGTGTGTATGTGGTGTGTGTATGCGATGTGTGTGTATGTGGTGTGTGTGTGTGTGCGATGTGGTGTATGTATATGCGATGTGTGTGTATGTGGTGTGTGTATGCGATGTGTTTGTATGTGGTGTGTGTATGTGATGTGTGTGTATGTGGTGTGTGTGTGTATGCGATGTGTGTGTATGGGGCGGGGGGTGTATACGATGTGTGTGTATGTGGTGTGTGTGTATGTGATGTGTGTTTATGTGGTGTGTGTATGTGGTGTGTGTGTTTGTGTGTATACAATGTGTGTGTATGTGGTGTGTGTGTATGCGATGTGTGTTTATGAGTGTGTGCTTGTTTTTCAGAAGCCGATTAAACGCTATGTGATAGAACGAGGCATGATTGCGAAACACTGCCGTGTGGAAGTTGATCTGATGGAACTGAAGCTGTATTTACATCTTGACCTCCACACCTTCATCACAAAGCAGTTCAGCCAAGTTGCAACAGTTGGTAAAGTGATTTGCTTGTGGTCTGTTACCACCTTTATTTACTTCTTCTTCATCCATGGGCTGCGATTCCCGTGTTCACTCTTATACCTGAGTGGGCTTTTACATGTATGACCATTTTTACCCCGCCATGTAGGCAGTCATCTTCTATTTTGGGGGGAGGTGCATGCCGGGTATGTTCTTGTTTTCATAACCCACCGAACTCTGACATGGATTGTGGGTTCTTTAACATACATATTTGATGTTCTGCATGTTTATATACAAGAAGTTTATGCATATCCAGATGCAAACACTCAACTGTTGGCTGCCGTTCTTTCTCTGTCTCTGGACCTTGCAATTGGAATGAACTTCCCCTTTCGCTTTGTCAAGTCTCCACACTCAGCTCTTTCAAGTCTGGCCTTAAAACCCACCTCATCCCAAAATAGCTTCCCTTCCCTGTCTCTTCCTTGTCTTTAGTTTCTACAGTTTTAGAGTTATGCATGCATGTGAATGACTGCTGCGAAAGCGCTTTGATTTGTCTCTGCACAAGATTCAGTGCTATATAAATACCATTATTACTATTATTATTAAGGGGGCTCAGGCACTAGCATGTCTGCACAATTGTTGACTTGAAAGTCCATAGCTTAACCACTGGAGTCCATAGCTTAACCACTCGCCTGTCACCTCTTTTATAAAAGGGGAGTGTTATGCTAGGCAAAGTGACAGTGCGTTTGTGCCAAGTAATCACCTTAATATGGTTTGTTTTGGAGCAGAGCTTGCAAATACATATTACCACCACCATCAGTGGTGCATTGATGCTGTTGAGGGCATCACTGCAACAGGCTGGAAATCTGCAACCAACTATTCCTAAAATGCTTCAAAACAGTACTTTCTTTTTTTCCAATTTTGTACTATAAGGATTTTAAGAAATTTATTAGTATCTATTTCATTTTTAGTACCACTTGTAAGGAAGGTTCTTTTCTTTTCAAACTCAATTCTGTTGATGCCATTCACATGAAAACACATACATGAAGGAAACAAGAATTCACAGCGAAGTTGTGATTCTGTTTGATGGCAGAACTTGACCAGAACAGCAGGGAAAGTGTAATAATAATAATAATGATAGTATTTATATAGCGCTGAATCTTGTGCAGAAACAAATCAAAGCGCTTTCACACCAGTCATTCACACGCATGAATAACCCTAAACTGAAGAAACTGAAGACAAGGAAGAGGTTGGCGAGGGAGGCTATCTTGTGAAGAGGTGGGTTTTACGGCCAGACTTGAAAGAGCTGAGTGCGGAGACCTGACGAAGCGAAAGAGGAAGTTCATTCCAAATACAAGGTCCAGAGACAGAGAAAGAGTGGCATCCAACAGTGGAGTGTTTGAACCTGGGTGTGCGTAAACAGAGTGGATCTGAAGCCAATTGTAGAGAGTGAGATGGAGTGCAGAGGTGAAGGCAGCCACAAAGATAGGAAGGGGCAGATTTGTGAATACATTTATAACATAGAGTGCTGATGTTATACTTTATTCTGTGTGAGACAGGGAGCCAGTGGAGATGTTGCAAAATAGGAGTGATGTGCTCAGATCTTTTCTTTCTGAGGACGAGTTGGGCGCTGAAGGGACTGAATTGATGAAGCAGGCAAACCAGACAATAGAGAGTTACAGTAGTCAAGGCGAGAGAGAATGAGAGAAACGACAAGTCTAGATGTTTCGTCAGTGGACAGATATTTCCGAATGGAACTGATGCATTGCTCCTGACTGAGCTGGAAAGAGGGATGGATGTACTGCCAAGTTTGATTTTGTCAGCTGTGATGGAAGAGAGTTTTTGTTTAGTTCCTATGATCATTGCTTCAGTTTTGTCTGCGTTCAATTGTAACTTGTTTGTAGCCGGGTTGGCTACAATCTTCGTTGGGCCACCTTAGCAGACGACTTTTGTAACTCACCGAAAGTTACTAAGGAATTCAGGCACAGTAAATCGGTCACAAGTTATCTCTTACAGGGAACTGTATGATTTTTCATCAATTTGTTAAATTATAAACACTTCCTTGTAGATGACATTATAGTTTTTATGTTATTGGACCTCACAAAGATCATACTTCTCAACTGTAATGACATAATTTGGCCAGGTAGCCTATAACTCTTTTAAACTAATATTTATGTGAATGAATTTTGGCGCAATCTTCGAAATCCACTCAGTTGAAACATACAAAATACCTTCGTTTTCTATAAATCGATATAGTTGACCATGGAATTTAGATTGTGCATTAAAATGTAAATGATTAAGCTTTCTTCTCGTGTACCGCTTTTCGTGTACACCTAAGTTACAGGCATGCAATGGTATGAAATGTCTGACAGCATTTCGGCCCCACAAACTGTCTCTTCTTCAAGCCATTGGAATTCGTCAGTGCCGATTTGAGCAAAATATGCTTTTACAATACCTAGACATTTTTATAGTGTGTCTTGCAGATGTTTGCTTTTCTGTTATCAATCTGATTTGTATCATAAATGTGTAGTTGTGTTGTAGTTGGTTTAAACGAAGTATTTCATTGTCGATCACAAGTGCCAAAAGCACCGCCAAGCGGTGCCAACATGGGAGCTATCCGTTGAGTTTTCTCTTGAATTTTGACATAAAAATCTTTACTATAGAAGCAGATTCTACAGATGATTTTTATATAGTTGGAAATTCAGGATTTTCAGTTACTTAATTGTTACAATTACATATCGCGACGTATTAATTGTTTTAATGTACAGAAATGATACATGAACTCGTTAAAAGCTCGTTCATTCAGTGACTCTTTTTGTTTACAGTTTTTAACTACATTATTTTTGTAGAAAATGGTTTAGCTTAAGAAAATGCTCATCTCTTGTAGTTTTGTGTGATATATAATATATCTATGTTAGTTCCCCGAGCCGAAAGTCAGAAGCCGCTAAATTTGGTCAAACAAACACAAGCTTGGCCCCTCAAGGCTCATGGAGTGCCGGTTTCGTGAGTCGCTTCATGGCGCTGGCTTTGCAGTTTGGCAGAACAAAATATAAGGAGTGAGTGAGTGCCAGACAAAGAGAGAACTCTCTTGGTCTGGAAGAATGTGAGAATAAAAGAAGAAAACTGGCGGACCGCCTTCCCGAGTCTACCTTGCCTGGCTGCAGCTCTCTTCTGCTAACACCTTCTACCTGTCTTCACCTTCTCTAACACCACCTTACCACCACATCACATATTTAGAGTCATCCAGTTTTGAATGTCCAGGAAGCATTCAGATGTTTCTTGCAAGAGCGAGGACAATTTTTCATGGGTATCACTCCTCTGAAGTTGAGAGTCATCAGCATAGGAATGATGACTAACATTGTGGTGGTTATAATTTCAGTGAGAGGAGCAGTGTACAGTTGTGAAGAGAACTGGGGCTAAAACAGATCCCTGTGGGACTCCGTGTTTGATTTTAACAGGTTCAAACTGGAAATTATTGACGATGACAGACTGGAACTGATCAGTGAGATAAGATTTGAACCAGTTGAAAACAGTGCCGTTGATGCTAAATGTAAAATGAAGACGGGAAAGAAGGATTGAATGGTCTATCATGTCAGAGGTGGCTGACAAGTCGAGGAGAGTGAGAAGGGAAATGTTTCCTGAGTCAGATGCTAGCAGTGGATTATTCAGGATGTGAAGGAGAGTGGTTTCGGTGCTGTGGTCAGCACGATAGGCAGACTGAAAAGGCTAGTGCTTGTTAAGAAACTGAGAAAAGTTCTGCAGTCAACACAGTCAAATGCATGCAGGGGTATTCTTCTTCCTCGTTTTTGGGCTACAGCTCTCACATTCACTTGTATACACAAGTGGGCTTTCATGTGTATGATCTTTTTTACCCTGGCCATGCAGGCAGTCATACTCCATTTTGGGGGTGGGGGTGGGTGGGGCAGCATGCAGGAGTAAACACAGGCACATAAAAAAAGTAAATACAGCATTCCAAAAATGACAGGTGTGGTCAAAAGGTGTCCATCTCATCAACGTTTTTTGTTTGTTTTTTTTTTTGTTTTTTTGCTGCCCTGTGATCTGCACTGTTCCAGTGGCATTTCTCCCACGTCGCTCATTCCAGTCCCCCAAACACAGCCACACCCGGGTTCTTCTGTCACACTCCCAACTTCAGCAGTCCACAGGGAACCATTGATGTTAGGTCGCCAGACAACCACACACCAGAAGTGACCCTGCACTGCTGCTGAGTCATTTCAGTGGTGTTCAGTGGTGCTTGTTCTGATTTAACGTACTTAGGTACACCACCTACTAAGCCCCCTACTGATGACAATAATGGCTTAGTCGTGGAGCCAGACTGAGTGAGTGTCCCTCCCAGAGTGGAGACCGCCACCACATCCCTCCAACAACAGCCCCCCATGAATCTGCTGACACTGAAGGCATTGACAGGTCTCACCCCAAGCATGGAAGTGGAGGGGTATCGAAAGTGAGGTCACCATGACAGCAGGGCATGAAAGGCCACAGTATTTGGGACATTTTTGTCTATATTGGGAATGATGAAGGAGGAGGATGACATCACAGTGACGATGACAATGTTGCCATAGAGGTCCATTTTGGTTTGGGACTTCGTGACGAGGTTGAACTCTACGCTTCCTTTCATAATGATATCCTAGCGTCAACCAGGCCCAAGAGATACAGACACTTGCAGTGTTGGTCAGGTAATTAGAGCAACACACCCAAAGACGCATCCATGAAGTGGATGACACTCGACTATGGCATATGTTCACACACTTTGCATATGTTTCTGTGTGTGCATGTGAAAAATGTCTCTGCAAAGAATGTGAGTGTGTGAAAGTACATCCAAGCCTTTATGAGCGTATGCCTGTGAATGTGTACATGTGTGCATGGTGGGGTATGGTGTGTCTGTTTTTGTTCTTCATGCAGCAGTTAATCTTTCTTTGACTGTCTTCTCTATGTCTGTCTAACAAGTTTTAAGTCTGTCTATTCTTGGCTGGCTGTCTCGCACACAGATCTTACACACACTTGATTTGTTGGTCCACAGAGCAGCTGGAAGGTGAGATGAGACGACTGTTTCATGTCCCAGAATCCACAGAAGTACAAGTGTGGGCACGCTACATGTCTGACTCATATGAATGTTTGTCTGACAAGACAAAAACACTGCAGGATGAAGGAGTCTACCATGGACAAGTGGGTACAGATATTTTTTTGCACTCCATATGTGTGAATTATGTATCCATGTGTGTGGGGAAAATTTGTACAATGTGACTGCAATCATGTTATAATGTTATGTTTCACAGACACAGTATTTAGACGGTAGAAACTGACTTCACGAACATTTACTCAGGTGTTATTACAGTTGTGGCATTATTCTTAATCTGCAATAAGACATTGAAAATAAAGTAGACAGTATATACTGACATGATAGAAATGTTCAGACAGAATCACGGCAACATAATGCCTTTACAGTGGACACTATCATTTGCCTATGCACATTGTTTTGTCAAGTTAATCAAATGTTCTTAATATTCATATGACACTTGTAGTGTGTGTGTGTGTGTGGTTATACACTAAACTTTGTGTGTCCTTCATTTAAACATTTCTTGCATGTGGATTCTGATACAGTACTAGAACCCAGCTTCCAACATTTGTTTACAAATCATTAGAATGTACTCTCTGTCTTTTGCTTACACTTTCACTGACAGAAAACTTACTTTTTTGTATGTGTATATATGTTGTTGTTTTTGTGTGTGTGTGTCCACTGTATTATGAAAAGTGTCATTAAAAATGTTTATGTATGTCAGAATCATTAGCTATTTCTGTTACAGGTGATAGTGCTGGAACAAAGGAACAGTGATGGAACTTGGCCCATGATTGAGAGGTAATGAGAATGACCAAACTCCCCAAAGCTCTAATTATATTTCCTGTGTCTTTAGTTGGACTTCATAAATAGAGAAATGGGACGTTGGTTTTGTTGTATTTTCAGAAAAAACGGTAAAAATGTATCAAGCAACAAGAAACAGAAAATAAGAACAGGACTGTGAGCTGCAGACTTCTGTCTTTTGCACAGCCTTTTGAACAACCCAGCCATTCCCTTGTGATCTCAGTCGGGCAAGTTTCATGAAATCCTGACATTATCAGTCAGTTCATGTATTTTACTGGTGGTCTCAGGGAATTAATGAATTTCCTGACTACACATATTTCTTGTAACATTATTAAATGCAAGGTAGATAGATGTACAGATATGTTTCAGCTCATGTAACCTCAATCTGACCTCACTCATGCTGCAGCCGTTTACCAGCAGTCATTGTGTTCATTAGTGTTTGGCTGTGAAGGTGTGATGAACAGGTGCTGTTTTTGTCATACTGCATACTTTTCTGAGCTGTTTGATACTGTTAGTGATCAATGTGGTTTTTTTCAGGAATAAATGTGCGTGTGGGATGATGGGGGGTGTATGTGAGAGAGTGTGTGTGTGTGTGTATGTGTGCATGTGTGTGTGTGTGTGTGTGTGTGTACAGGATGCCACAAGCAAGCGGTCAGAGCTTGCCACAAGCAAGCAGTCAGGGCTTATTTGCAAGGTTATTCCTTGTCCAGTAAGTATCCATGACAGAGAATTGCAGACTTTGCTTATTGAACTTTAATCTTAACCTAGATGCTTAGCAAGGCCTTGCTCAGCTTTTTGTGGTGCTTTCTAGAGGGAATTTTTCTGTCACCTCACGTCATTGTCCTCTATTTGTAAATGCCATCACAGGTCTGCTTTCAAGCCCAATGTGGTTATTTCCTCTGTATATATATATTTTTCAGGACATTCCTGGGTCTGGGTTTGGTGTTGGACTTTTAGTTTAGGCCCCATTTTAGGCCCTGTTTCAGCATGGTGCACTGTTCTCCCTTTATTTTCCTCACTCCGCCCAGTGTGAAAGGGCTCCTGTCTTCAGTCTGGGAAAGTTAAAATGGTGGAAGGAGAGAATTGGCCCCCATTTTCCTATGCCGAGCCCTAGACACTGTGAATGTGAATCCATTCATTTTGCCCATCACTCCTGGTGGAGCATAGGCCATCGACGACCCCTCGCCATTGCACTCTGTTCTGGGCTGTTCTGGCCATTCCAGTCCACTTGGTCCCTTGCTGCTTCAGCTTTGCCTCGGTATCTCGCCTCCAGCTGTTGCGAGGCCGGCCTCTCTTCCTCTTTCCCTGCGGGTTCCAGGTCAGGGCTTGGCGTGTGATGCTGGACGCTGGCTTCCTGAGGGTATGTCCGATCCAGCCCCACTTCCTCCGCAGTATCTGCTTGGCCACTGGTTCCTGTCCCGCTCGCTCCCACAGATCTTCGTTTCGGATCTTCTCCTGCCATCGGATCTTGTAGATGTGCCTCAGACAGGTGCTGAAGAATGTCTGAATCTTCTGCTGCATCGTCTGTGTTGTCCGCCATGTCTCACATCTGTAGAGCAGAATTGACTTCACATTGGAGTTGAAGATACGGAGTTTGGTTTTCATACTGATTGCTCCAGATGCCCAGATGTTCTTGAGCATGATGAAAGCTGTTCTTGCCTTGCCGATTCTGGCTGTGACGTCTCGGTCCATGCCTCCCTGTCGGTCAATCATGCTTCCCAAGTAGACGAAAGACTCCACCTCCCTGATGGGCTCTCCACCGACTGTGACTGGAGTGTTGGCAGTGGTGTTGATCTTCATCAGCTCGGTCTTCTTCTTGTTGATCTTGAGCCCTGTCCTGGCTGATGTGGTCTCCAGGCGAGTGGTCTTGTCCTGCATCTGGCTGTGGTTGTGTGACAGGAGCGCCAGGTCGTCAGCGAAGTCGAGATCGTCCAGCTGTGTCCAGAGTGTCCACTGTATACCATTGTTCCTGCCTGTTGTAGTGGTCTTCATGATCCAGTCGATGACCAGGAGGAAGAGGAACGGTGACAGCAGGCACCCTTGACGAACTCCGGTCTTCACCTCGAAACTTTTGGACAGCTGGCCTGCGTGGGCAATCCTGCAGCTCATGTCCTGGTAGGTGCACTGGATGAGGGAGATGATCTTCTCTGGGACTCCGTAGTGCCTCAGCAGCTTCCACAGCGTCTCTCTGTCCACACTGTCGAAGGCCTTCTCATAATCTATGAAGTTGATGTAGAGGGGGGAGTTCCACTCCAGCGACTGCTCCACAATGATGCGCAGGTTGGCGATCTGGTCGGCACAGGATTTGTTCCACCGGAAGCCTGCCTGCTGTTCTCAGAGCTTGGGGTCGACAGCCTCTTTCATCCTTTCCAGTAGAACCCTGTTGAGAACCTTGCCTGGCGTTGACAGGAGCATGACCCCTCAGTAGTTGCTGCAGTCCCTGAGGTCTCCTTTCTTCGGCAGATTGATGATGATTCCTTCTTTCCACTGGACCGGTACCTCCTCCTTCTACCAGATCTTGCTGAAGAGGCTGTATAGCATGTTGACAGCTATTTCCGTGTCTGCTTTGATGGCTTCTGCTGGTATCTCGTCCGGCCCTGCAGCCTTCCCATTTCTCAGAGTCATGATGGCCTTCTTGATCTCTGCCTTTGAGGGTTTGTCGCAGCTGATGGGCAGTTCTGTCTCTGCAGGTGGAATGTCTGGTGGTGCATCAGGGGCGGGGCGGTTCAGCAGCTCCCTGAAGTGTTCTGCCCATCATTTCAGCTGTTCCTCGGTTGTTGTCAATGGGTTCCCGTTCTTATCCTTCACTGGCTTGTCTGTCTGCTGGAACTTGACCGTCAGCTTCTTGGTCACCAGGTACAGGTCCTTCAGGTTTCCCTGTCCGGCTGCTGCCTCTGCTTGACTGGCCAGGTCATCGATGTAGTCCCTCTTGTCCTTCTTGATGCTCCTCTTTACATCTCTGTCCACTGCTGTGTACTCTTCCTGTGCCTTTGCCTTAGTTGCTCTTGTTCTGCTCGTGTTCAGCAAAGTTTTCTTTTCTTTCCTTGTTTCCAGCTTGTGGATGGTGTTGGCAGAGATCCATTCCTTGTGCTGAGTTTTCTTCTTGCCAAGGACCTCTTCACATGTGTCGTGCCAGAGCTTCTTGCTGTGTTCCCATTGTGTCTCGATGTCCATCTCACCGTCTTCTATTAGCTCTTGTAGTGGCTGGAACCTGTCGGAAAGGCTGGTCTGGAATGCTGCTTGTGTGTCTTTGCTTCTGAGCAGTCCAACATTGTACCTTGTCCATGTGTTGTTGGCGTTGGTGAATCTCTTGAGGCGAAGTCTCACTGTCGTCATAAGAAGGTGGTGGTCTGATGACACATCGGCTCCTCTCATCACTCGTACATCCTGCCATGATCTCCTGAACTTGCGGCTAATGCAGATGTGGTTGATCTGGTTCTCCGTGACGTGGTTCGGGGATCTCCATGTGGCCTTGTGGATGCACTTGTGTGGGAAGATACTTCCTCCTATCACCAGCTGGTTCAGGGCGCACAGGTCTGCAAAGCGCTCACCATTCTCATTCATCTGTCCCAGTCCGTGTGTCCCCATGGTGTCCTCGTAGCCGGTATTGTCCCTTCCGATCTTGGCATTGAAATCTCCCATCAGTAGGGTTATGTCTTTGGCTCCTCTTTTGTCTATAACTGTCTGTAGTTGTTGGTAGAAGTCATCTTTCTTCTCTTCTTCCGCATCATTGGTGGGAGCATAGCACTGGATGATGTTCAGCCTGATGTCATTCTTCTTGGTGGTAAACTTGGCTGTGATGATGCGGGAGTTGACAGGTTCCCAGCCGATGAGTGCCCCCTGTGCCTCCGGTGCCAGCATCAGGGCCACACCCTCAGTGTGGGGGGCTCCATCCTCTGTGTGTCCTGAATACAGCAGTTGCTCTCCAGATGAAAGTCTCATCTGTCCTGACTGTAGCCACCTTGTCTCACTCAATCCTAGCACTCCGATCTTGTAGTTTTTCATCTCTCTTGCTACTTGGATGGTTCTTTCTGCTTTATACATCATCCTGATGTTCCATGTGGCTACTCACGTTGTTGTCCTGGGTGTCAGAAGGGGAGTCAGCCTTGCAGCTTCCTTTAGGCTTTCACTGCACCGCGTCATGTCTCCGGGATGGAGACCCTTCCTTGCCCAGGTGAATGTTTTGGTTCTTTGTCGTCAATGCTTCTGTAACTGGTCTTTTTTACAGGCAGGGTAGTTAACCCTGCGCAAACCCCTTTATCCTCCGGGCGAGGTGGTCCTGCCTTAGTCGCCTCTTACGACATGCATGGCAGGGCAGTGGGTCTATTCTATCAGTGCCCAACCCACAGGGCAAGAATGTGAATCCACTGCCCCATAAAAGACGGAAGGATCTTTAACCATTGACCCTCTTTGACCGGTTTTAGTATATAAACATGCACACAAATAGCAATTAATGTTTGAAAATGAAAGTTTTCAAAGAAGAATTACACGATGATGGAGAAGAAAACCGTTAGAGGTTTGGGAAGTGTTTTCTGGACATTGGGGGCTTGAAGTAGAGAGAGATTCTTTGGTTGTATCTTTTTGTTCAGAAAGAAGGAATTGGACATGGTCTGATGTCAGGTGAAGATTGGAGATGGTGTTTATGATATACGAAGTTCAGAAAGGTACATTGAAGGAGAGATAACAGGAAAGTAGAGAGTATCGTCTATACTTTTTGAGACAGGTAGCCAGTGACAAGTATGAAGAACTAGTGTAGCATGGTCATGTTTTAAAGAAGAGGGAAGCAGCATTCTTTTGAACTGTGTCAAGTCTGTCTATTTTTTATTCAAGTCTGTTGCATGAGGGTTTTTTCATGTTTATGAATTTTGCACTGTGATTAAGATTTGGCACTTTGTGTGTGTGTGTGTGTGTGTGTGTGTGTGTGTGTGAGTGTGTGTGTTTGTGTGTGTGTGTGTGTGTGTGTGTGTGTGTGTGTGTGTGTGTGTGTGCAGGACAAAGCAAAAGAGCAACCAGAGCCCAGAAAAGAAGACTGGTCAGCAAGCACCCGTCAAGGAAAACACGTGGGTGATTTTCCTTCCATTTGACTGTTGACCCCTGCCCCCTGCCCCCTCCTCCTCCACCCCTCCCATCAATCTCCTTGCACTTCCTTTGTCATCAGAAGTTAGTGATCATTAGTTGTTGATCAGAATGGTTGAGATGCTCATCTGCCAATGCAGAGGGTCTGTGAGGGTTTGGATTCGAATCCTGTTCACTCCCTATTTCCAAAGTTTGACTGGAAAATCAAACTGAACATCTAGTCTTTCAGATGACACGATAAACCATGGTCCCGTGAGCAGCAAGCACTTGGCGCACTGAAAAAGAACCCATGGCAACGAGAGTGTTGTCCTCTGGCAAAATTCTGTAGAAGAAATCCACTCTGATAGGTACAGAAATATATATATATATATATATATATATATATATATATATATATAAGCATGCACTCAAGGCCTAATTGCATTGGATTATGCTGCTGGTCAGGCATCTCCCCAGCACATGTGGTGTTGTATATGTGGATTTGTCCGAATGCAGTGATTGAGAAACTGAAACTGAAACTCAGCAAGATGAATGGCCAGTACTGTGGAGGGGGTTCCATGTCAGTTATCCATTACAGCAATATGAATGCCGTACAGCCATGAAGTGGCAGTGGGTATTTTCAAACAGCAATATGAATGCCGTACAGCCATGAAGTGGCAGTGGGTATTTTCAAACAGCAATATGAATGCCGTACAGCCATGAAGTGGCAGTGGGTATTTTCAAACAGCAATATGGATGACGTACAGCCATGAAGTGGCAGTGGGTATTTTCAAACAGCAATATGGATGACGTACAGCCATGAAGTGGCAGTGGGTATTTTCAAACAGCAATATGGATGACGTACAGCCATGAAGTGGCAGTGGGTATTTTCAAACAGCAATATGGATGACGTACAGCCATGAAGTGGCAGTGGATATTTTCAAACAGCAATATGGATGACGTACAGCCATGAAGTGGCAGTGGGTATTTTCAAACAGTAATATGGATGACGTACAACCATGAAGTGGCAGTGGGTATTTTCAAACAGCAATATGAATGCCGTACAGCCATGAAGTGGCAGTGGGTATTTTCAAACAGCAATATGGATGACGTACAGCCATGAAGTGGCAGTGGGTATTTTCAAGACTGTCAATCCAGCAACAGTGCAACTACATCACCCCGCTATCTGTTAAAAAAATATATATTAAAAAGGCAGCAACACAAGGGCATCCAGAAGTCATGACCTGGGTGTGGCCAGGCCCCCTTAGAGTGTAATGAGTTAAGGGCTGAACCACTTGACTGAAGGGGGGCTTCTTCTCTGAAGACCTTGTAGTGTCCAGCTCTCCCTAGAGTTTCTTATCACAATGCTGAAGAGGGCCCTGAAGCCAGAAGGAGATGTTGAATGGCAAGGAGGATACTTCAGGATGAAGTAAAGTCCTTGTCGCTGATGTGCGTGACAGCTGTAAAATAGTTGTTCCCAATTTTTATATTCCAGTATTTGATGTCTGGTGACAATGATGATGAGAGGGTTATCACTTGGTACACACCTGTGGAGCTTCTTGACCTGTCATTGTGTGTCATTTAACATTTTGACTGTGTTTGTGTTGTGTTGTATTGCTATTGTGTACCTAAAACCGTGTGTGTGTGTCTGTGTGTGTCTCTGTGTGTGTGTGTGTGTGTGTGTGTGTGCAGGACAAAGCAAAAGAGCAACCAGAGCCCAGAAAAGAAGACTGCTCAGCAAGCACCCGTCAAGGAAAACACGTGGGTGATTTTCTTTCCATTTGACAATTGAAGGGGAAAAAATGGTTGTGCCTGATACTTCCTTCCCAGTATTTGATGTCTGATGATGACGATGATGCTGAGAGGCTTATCACTTGGTACACATCTGTGGAGCTTCTTCACCTTTCATAGTGTGTCATTTAACAATTGGACTATGTTTGTGTTGTGTTATATTGCTATTGTGTACCTAGAACCATGTGTTTGTGAATGTGGGTGTGCATGTGCGTGTGTGTGTATGTGTGTGTTTTTTGGGGGTTTGTTTTTGTGTGTGTGTGTGTGTGTGCATGTGTGTGCGTGTGTGTGTGTGTGTGTGTATGTGTGGAATGAGCAGTGAGACGCCAGGGGAGGACCCAGACCTGGAGTGTGCGATGTGCCATGAGCACTACAGCCAGCCAAAGCGGCTGCCTTGCGGTCACCTGTCCTGCGCCAAGTGCGTCCTGGCCTGGCTGCAGAAGGGGGGCATGAACAGCGGCTGCCCCCTCTGTCGCTCTCCCATCCTGACCCCAACTGCCCACACCCCTCGGGACCTCGCCGCCTCGGTGGATGCCCTGCCCACCGACCTCGACATGACCGTCCACGTGGAGAGCCATCAGGTGCTCCAAGGTCCCCATGTCTGCGGCATGTGTCCCAAGGTCAAGGCCTTGTCCTACTGCTTGCAGTGTTGCCTCAAGTTATGTGATGACTGCACTGAGTACCACCAGCGGCTCCCCATCACAAGAGATCACCCTCTGGAAGACCTGAACCGACTCACAGGTAAGCCTGTGTCACCCACAGGCCCCCTGCCTATGTGTGCCAGTCATCAGGACTGCTCAGTGGAGTCCTTTTGCACCTCCCACCAAGCACTAATTTGCAAGACGTGCTCCTCTTCCGAGCACGCCACCTGCCAAGAGGTGATGACCATCTCCGAGGCTGCCCAGAAGATGAGAGAAGAGCTTCGACAACAGACCCGGACACTCAGAGAGAAGGCACTGGAGGCTCCAAAGCAGGTGATTTGATTTCACAGAACTGCTGTTAGAAGCATATTGGACAGTGTGACAGCTTCAAGCCTACGTGGTGTCAGTAATATGTCACATGTATGTTGTTATGTGAGGAAATTTAGTGCTTTCAGTAAACTGTGCATACGGTTTCTTTGGATGGTCAGTTTCAGTTTCAGTTTCTCAAGGGAGCGTCACTGCACTTGAACAATCCGGAGCGTCTCAACCATTCTGCCACCCTCCTCCAGATAGATTCTCCTTTGGATGGTCCCTTTAGCCTTGTCATGGATCTGTCCATGGCGGTTTATGGGGGTTTGTTTTATTCCTTTTTCATGCTTTTTTCTGTCATTCTGTTGTCTCTACTTTGACTGAGGAATTGCTCCACTACACACGTTTCCATTGCTTTCTCCATTGTATGATGATAGGTCCTTCATTTTTAGTTTGAAGTTTACAAGACTTTTTTTTTTTTTTTTTTTTTTAGTGGTTGAAAGAATCTTGTCTGATAAATATGTTTCCTTTTTCTTCTCACCATTGCTTTCACAGCATGTCAACAGTATGAAATGGTTTCTCTTGAATGTTAATTATTAGAGTATTACTTCAGTGCTGATGATGTCAAGGGCTACATATTTACCTGCCTTCTGGGAACATTTCCACTACACCTGAACCATGTAGATTTTGTAGGAGGAAATGACTGTTGATGTTCCTTTGTTTTCAGATGAAGACAGTCATGAACAATGTTTTAGTAGTTTCCTTCACTGGCTCAGCAGTTTGATATGCTTTGGATTTTAATTTTGTACACTGGAACTGTTGCACTTGATTGAATGGATGTAACTTCTTCATTGGAGTGTATATGTTTCTTTCTTGATGTTGTTCGTAGGTCTAGGGTATTGTACATTTATTTTTCAGTCATATTTCTTTTTGCAGCTGAGCTGTTGCTGATTTGTTTGTTGTTGTTGTTTTTTTCTTTAAAGATTTAACACTTTGTATTTTTCACAGGGTAATGATTATTTAACTCCGCTGGAATGACACCAGATCTTAAAAATGTTTAACTTGTACATCAGAGAAATATTTAGTTTTTCCTCATTAATATTGAGGGAAGGAGCCCCAAGGCACATTATATTTTAATGAATTTTTGGTCATTAGACCGTAGCCAACACTTGCACAGAATTTCAGGAAAATTTGTCAAAACCCTTTTTGTGTGATGCTGCTGACAGACATACAACCAAACTTGGGAGAGGTGACAAGTTGTGACCAAACATTTCACATGGATAGTGACTGCATTTAAAGCTGTCAGTCCAGTACTGGTGGTAAAAAGACACTTTTTAATTCAAGAAACCAACAAACCTGATCTTTTCTTGCGTTCCCTCATTCCCTCACACAGGTTTTGTCACCTACAGGTCTTGTCTGAGAAGACGCTAAAGGACACACGTCTGCTTCGTCTTCCTGTTTCAGATGCCAACGGAGATGCAGGACAAAGCAAAGGAGGTCTTTGACAGCTTACAGGACTGTGTGAGAAAACGGCGCCAGGAGGTGCTTGCTCAGATCCAGGCCTTGGAGCAGATGATGCGGACTCGTGTGGACGAAGACAGCGCAGCTGTCCGGTTCCACACGGCTGTCCTGACCAGACTGCTGCTGTCCACCCCTGACCACGCTTTGCTGACCACCTCCACCAAGCTGAGTGCAGCTGTCAGCGCCATGCAGCAGCATGTGGAGAGAACCCGTGGGGAAGTGGACCAGCCTGACATCGTGTTTGATTCCCAGGCCCTGGACCAGCTAAAGGCGGCTATCGCTTCCTTGGGGAAATGAACAGGCTGCGGAATTTCCCCCCTTAGTGGGTTGGGAAAGTTGATTGGGCTGGACTCTCCTTCCCCTTACTGCGGTGAAGTGGAAAAGCTTGTGTTTTTGAAAAATTCTGATTTTGGACATGTTTCCCCAAGTGGAAATGCAGGAACTCTCTCTCTCACACACACACACACACACACACACACACACACACACACACACACACACACACACACACACACACATGTGCGCGCACGCACACACACACACACACACACACACATTTTTTTCTTCTGTCATCTTTGTTTCAGCCTTTCTTTCCTCACCTCATTAACCTTTCTCCCCCTGAAAACTTCCATTTGTTAATGTTGAGATGTTCCTGCATTGCCATACTCTTGACAACCGATAGTGAGATTTGAATGGCCACTGGCTGTTAATTTTGCAGAGGTGTTTGCCTCTTTCATTTTAAAATCCTTTGTGTATTCATGGTTTTTATTCTTCGTCGTTTTTTTTTTTGTTTTTTTTTTTTTTCGTTTCAAATGTTATTTGGAGGGGATAAATGGAGTGGACTGCTTTAACTTTCCAGCACAGCTTTGTGTATGCAAAGGGATCAAGTGGTGTGTCTGACATGTCGAATGACTCGGGTGTAGTATGCAGATGGAACACATTGGCATTCTTCTGTCAGTGTGAAGGTTTTGAATTGTTTACAGTCTTAGTTTTCATTCGAGATACGTCTTTCTGTTGTCTCATTCTTATTTCCTGCTGTCAGTCTGGAACATATCCATTCCATTCGTGAATGTTGTGATGTAATATATCCTTCTTTTCAGTATGTTGTAAATGTTAGGGTGCGAAAATCTACTCTTAGTATTCTTCTTGTGACAGATATGTCAGCATTTGGAACAGGTGGGCAGGCTGACTCTTAGTATTCTTCTTGTGACAGTGTCAGCATTTGGAGGTGGGCAGGCTGACTCTTAGTATTCTTCTTGTGACAGATATGTCAGCATTGGAACAGGTAGGTTGATGGTTTGCTGTTTGGGTGGGCAGGTTAGACTCCATTAAGTTTGTGTTGGATCATGGTTTTCATCGATGTTAATTATTTGTTTGTGTATGAGTGTGTGGTCTGAATGTATTTGTGACATAGTTGGCCAAGTTGCGATCAACTCTGCAGGTCACCACCTTTTGTGGTTCTGTCATTACTTGTTAAGAAATCCTCTTGGTGTGCAGTTGAGCCCCCAAGTTTTTGGTTGGCTGGGCTTACATCTGTCAGATTCCCTGACATTACCATATCTATGTAGACCACTGTTTTGAACCTAAGGTGAAGACTCAGTGTTTCAGTGTCATTCGGCTGCCCCTGGTGATGGTGATGATGATGATGATGATGATGATGATGATGATGATCACACACACACACTCACACAGACATGTAACTTTTGAAGATGTATGACCATTTGTTTTTACCCAACCATGTATATTTTACATCTTTCAACTGTGATTTCTTCTTTTAAAAAGTTACATATGTCTTTATTTTTCTTTCATATCATGACTAATGTCTGCTTGGTGGAAAGGGAAGGGTGTTTGGGTTATTGGTGTATTCCATATTTCATCTCTGTCTTAAAATGTTATAGTTATCTTACTAAATATTTTCCCTTTATATGATGATTAAATGTGCATAGCAATCAAAGAAGGGTGTAGAGATTTTTCATTTACTGTTTCACTTTATCATCAAATATATTTTCTTACCTGAATGTTTTCTTTTTGCATGATGATTGATGTGTGCATGGTGATCAGGGAAGGGTGTGTCAGTAAGTCATTAGTTTTTCTTTTAACTTTTTATCTGTTTTAATTGCCCGAAGCAGTATTTGATTTTTTAATGTAGGCAGCCATACTCCATTTTTGGTTCGGTGTTGTGCATGCGGGTTATGTTCTTGTTTCCATAACCCACCATATGCAGACACGGATTAATCTTTAAAACGCATATTTGACTTTTTGTGTGCATAAGCACAGGTAAGGTATAACAGTTCTGCACATGTGTTGACCCAGGAGATCTGAAAAATCTCCACTCTTAACCTACCAGGTGCACCCAAACTGGGGAATGAACTCAGGAAACTCAGGTGAGAATCCAGAGCTCTAACTATTCAACCACCGCGCCTGTCAGTACATTGGCTGCTGTAAAGCTAATATAAAGCCTATATCCTTTCTTTAATTGTGTATGGAAGTTGCACAAAAATTGGGAGTGCAGTTGCATCTTCTACATTGCTGTGATTGTTTTTCGTCAGCAAGATATTTAGATTTGTAATATGAAGCATGTACATTTGAGTTGTTCCAAAAATGTTTTGTAATGTGGACCTTATTCAGGTATGATGACAGTTTTATTGCATGCCAGTCTTGTTAAATGATGAAAGAATCATTTATTTGGAAAACATTGCGTAGATGTTAGTAGAGTTTTGAGTTGACAAGGTATGTGGCAGCATTCTGGAATTTTGCTTACTTGAATATAGAAAATTGTTGCTCTTTCTCTTCTGATGCCCATGCGAGATGATGCTTTATTGCTAATATTTACTTGTAAACCAGCATTGCAGAAGAAGAAGAAGGGCAGGTAATTGCTACCCATGTATTAACTGGCTTGGTCGGATTTGATGTGTGTATCTTTACAGTCTAAGTTTTAAAATTACAGCTCTGTCTGGGATTACACCAGTGCTTAATTTGTATTTAGAAATTGTTTTTGGAAAGTTGTACTCATGATACCAAACCAGTCATGATGCTTTCTTTCCATCAATATGCTGTTGATAACTTAGTTGTTACAAAAGAAATTTTACAATTCTGAATCAAAAGTTGGTTTCACACCATCATCCTCAGCACAGGAAAGTCTTGGGTTGGTTAAGCTGTGAGCAAACTGAATTCACAGCTGCACCAGTGATGCTTGGCCACAGGCACCCGACTGTGGTATTACAACAGACTGTCATAAACTGGAGTTTCAGGCCAGTGGCAGGGTTAAGGATAGGCCATCTCCTCTTGATTTGGATGGCTTCTTTAACCTTCCTCTTCCATAAATTGGTTTTTGTGCATCGTAAAAAGTCCCATCCATGTCAATGAGGGAAAGAGGACAGGGGAGCAATGGCTAAAAATTTCTCATGCAGTGAAAACTCAATTTTATCGACAAGCGCAGTGCCCTGGGTTTATCTCGTAGGTCAACAAGTATGCAGACCTGCTTGAGCCTGAACCCCATTTGTGTGTATACACATGCAGAACATCAAATGCACATGTTACAGATCCTATAATCTTATGTTGGCATTCAGTGGATTCTGGAAATACAAATATTACATTCAGCGTGCACCCCTCTGAAAATGCAGTATGGCTGCCCAAATGTTGGGGTAAAAACAGCAACACACATAAACACACTGGGAGGTACATGAGTGAACAAGGAAGTTGCAGGAAGAGGATGAGAAGCAACTTGTTTCTTTAAGTGGGAGGGAGGTCAGCATGACACAAAGCACGGCAAGCACTTTAGACTTGCTGCTTCAACTTGACGTTGGACTGACAACACTGCAGAATGGATAGGAAAACCCATTTGCAGAGAGCCAGGCTTTGACACACCACCGACAGACATGGAGGAATCTGGTGAACAGTTCCATACGGCGCCCCCAGTGACACTTCACAGACTTCAGGGAGGAGAGAAATAATCCACTTCAGCTTGCTCCTGGTTCCCCTGATGCAGGCACTGAGACAGGAACAGGCATCTTGTGATTTGCTGGTGGAGATGCTCGCAGTGTTGTGATGGAAACCCACTGAAGACAGTCTGTGGCAGGGCTTCACTTTTTTTGTACAGATACTAAAAAAAAAAAAAAAAATGCCAGCAACTCATGCTCACAAACACAGGCACCTACAAATGCACGCAAACACATAGATAAAAGACAAACACATGCACAATTTCGGTTTCTCAAGGAGGCATCACTGCATTCGGACGAATCCACATGTCTACATCACGTCTGCTAAGCGAATGCTTGACAGCAGCATAACCCAACACACTTGTCAGGCCTTGAGTGCATGCATATATATTTGTGTACCTATCTATCAGAGTGGATTTCTTTTGACAGAATTTTGTTTTGCTAGAGGACAACACTTTGTTGCCATGGGTTCTTTTCCAGTGCATCATTTTGCAGAATTTTGTTTTGCCAAAGGACAGCACTTTGTTGCCATGGGTTCTTTTCAGTTCAGTGCTCCAAGTGCATGCTTCATACATGACCTCGGTTTATCATTCCATCCGAATGACCAGACGCTCAGTTTGATTTTCCAGTCAAACTTGGGAGAAAGGGTGAGAGCGGGGTCTGAACTCAGACCTTCATGGACACTGTATTGGCAGATAAGCGTCTTAACCATTTTGCCACCTTGCTCCTTTGATTTAAGTACAACCTGACATCAAACAGGCCTGACAGACACAGACACCAAGTCTTGAGTAACACTGAAAGGAGCATTGGTCAGTGGGATGGGCACACTGATCTAAAAATAGAAGGATCCTATTTTTAGATTAGTGGATGGGCAACATAATAAAATTATGTTGTCCCAGCCTCTTCATCTGAATCCATGATAGCTCAACTGACACACGATCGTGAAAAGTCTGGGTTCTCAGTGGAAAATGACACAATGATATGCATAGATGGAATAATTGTGAACTCTTGATCTCCCTTTTGTTGATCGATGAGGCACTTTACCTGGTGGCCAGGTGAGAAAAAAAAAGCTACCCTTCACACCAGGAACACCATACAGACACAACCATACACACACACATATGTACACACACACACATATATATATATATATATACATGTATATTGCAACTGGAAATAGAGGGAGCGCACGCACGCTCGATGCTGTGATCATTTTAACAAAAAATCAAATAAAATTCAGACATATGGATTAAGAAAGAAAAGAAATTGCAGAAAAAAAAGGAGTCTTGCAAAGTCATGTATAACATACTAGTTGTTTTCATTAACTGATTTTTACGTGGCCCCAAAGTTCCAGATATACCAAGAAATCATGTCCAACTATGGCTGTTGAGCATGACTTTTGTGGTGACATGAATTGTGGGATGGGCACACACTGTATTGTCCCAGCCTCTCTATCTGAATATTTACCATGTGAAAACAGAAAACACCTCACAGGTTATTGAGAAATGTCAAAGTGAGAAAGACCTTGGCATAACTTTAAACAATGTACTATCATTTAACACACACATATATATATATATAGAGAAAATGATAAAGCCAATCAGATGAAAGGGTGCAAAGAAGATCGACTAAATCATTAAAAGAATGCAAATCTATGAGCTACCAACAAAGACTTACATACCTAAATCTGCATTCACTAAAAGGCAAAAGGTTAAGAGGAGACTTAACTGAAACCAACAAAATATTGAATTGCTTTAATGGTGTCAATGTAAATAATGTTTTTTTTTAATGTCAGTTTACGAGAGTACAGTTTTAAGAAACTGTGATGAAAATTTGTAAGGAGCACTGAAGTACCAACCAAAGGAAAAATTCATTAGCTAACAGAATTGCACCACTAATTGAAACTCAACTTGCACAGAATAATTATGTGTTTCAAAATCTTGATATGAACGCCAATTTAAAAGATTTTGGTGTTTCTTTTTACTTTACAATGAATGAATGATGCCAGCTAAATTCCTGAAGCTAAATGTACGGTATAATTCGTGGGGTTTTTGGGAGGGGGAGTTGAAGGGGCTGGGTGGGGGGGGGGGGTTGCAATGCAGGCATGAAGCATTACATAAACACTTCATTTACTGTTCATTGGTTTGTGTAGGACATGCTAAGTGAGTGCTTTTTTGTTGTTGCTTTTTTTTTTTTTTTTTTTTTTTGCTCTGTCCAGATCTCTTCAGTTGGACTGCCTCTTTCAAGGACCCGTTACTTGAATCAATGCAGATTGGGATCAGCCTCTATTTGGCTGAGATTTCTTTAGAGGATAGATCATATCTGAAGTTCCATGTATGTTGCATGATGGTAATTTCACCAGATTTTTGTCTGCCATGTGCTTTGACTGCATGGTCATCTTCTGTTTTCTTACACCGCGAAATTTGGTTTAGTGTGTCAGAAATGAATGTAATGGAATTGATTACCGATGCTGAGACAGAATGCAGCTTCCCTTTTGTGTAAATTATTACTTTGTTAAGTTTGAACAGAAAAAAAAGTCTAATTTGGCATTCATTTCGATTCAAAACAAAGTCTGAAGATGCATTAAATTAGTTATACGTGATATTGATAGCTTGTGACTCAACAGCTGATAACTTGTCCATTGTGATTATACCCTAGTTTCACATGTTTTACTTTTATTCACTAATTCTGTTTATATCATACTGAAGCTTTACATCATTGTGATGAAATTTGATATAAGCTGTATAGCGGAATGGTGAAGGAAAGGTGATTGATAGAACAAATGATATTCATTGTGGATTCTACACAGTGAGTTTACTACACATTAGAAATAAAACAGGAAGTTTTTAAGTTTTGTGTTTTGTGCGGTGCATGTGCCTTGCATTATTTTTAGTAACTTTTTCCACAGGAAAGACATATTAGTTTAATTCATTTCTTGCATAAAATGTATTTATTTTGGACTCAGCTGCTATGTGTGTGATGTTTGTAGTTGGTAACTTGATCCTTTCTTCGGCAAGACTGATTCCCCCAAAGCCTCAGCGGCAGAAGCCATTAGTTCCAACAAATTCTGAGAAGTGTGCTAGGTACTTGGCACACCTAAAAGCAAACGATGCAGACAAATTCAATGAACTGTTGAGAAAGAAGAAAGTGAACATCAGAATTTGGCGTCAAAACCGATCGGTATCAGTATCAGTAGCTGAAGGAGGCGTCAGTGCGTTCGGTCAAATCCATATACTCTACACCACATCTGCCGAGCAGATGCCTGACCAGCAGCGTAACCCAGCGCGCTTAGTCAGTCCTTGAGAAAAATATTTTAAAAAATTTAAATAATAATAAAATAAAATAAACTTTATGAGAGTCCTTTCAACAACGTTATGATATCAAGGAGTTTTTAACTAGCACATTGTTCTCCTAGAACTGAGTTTCTATTGTCTCTTGACCCAGAAGCAACGCTTCTGAGCACCTTCAGGGGCATTAACTCAGAACCCTTATAGAGTTTGATACAGAAATGGTGTGTTTTCACTTGTCTCAGTCTAGATTTGATGCTCTCTCTTTAAATTAACTGTCACTTCTTGTTTCATGATATTCAACTGATTTTGTAATCCAACAACAATGTGAAGAGAGAGTGAGAGAGAGAGTATTGTGTATATGTGCACAGTCTTCCTGTTCTATTACCCTTGTTGTTCCATTAATTTCTTGTTACCTCAAACACCAACACTGTCCCCCCCACACTCAACCCCACAACACTGATCAGAGGCTCAAAAAGGAACGGATAGGGAGAAAGCAAGAATGAGACAGCAGAAACGATGGTTTGCTTTCATACAGTATTTTGTATTTTTCTGGCGATAGAAAAATTGTGATTGTATACAGTACAGCATGTCAGATATTTTGATGGTACATTCAGATGCTATAAGTCAACAGTATTATAAAATGTTAATAAAAGGCAGAAAATTTTTCTCTGTAGAAGGATGATTATGATTTGCAGAATAAATTTGATATACATTTTTTTTCTTTTAATGCTGAAGAAATTAAGACGTGTAACAAAGAGATTGAGACGCACATGAAAAGATAAGACAAGTGCCCCAAGTTTATTTATTATCAAAATCAAGTTGTTGTTATTAGATTTTTTTTTAATGTATGGACATGTATGCATTTTTTCACTATACCATATCTTTTATGTATGAGCATGTGTAAGCGCGTTGAGTTACTCTCGTCAAGCATCTGCTTAACAGATGTGGTGTAGTGTATATATGGATTTGTCTGAACAAGGTGATGCCTCCTTGTGTAACAGAACTGAACTGAACATGCATGCATGTGCACTGCAAGATGTAGAAGTAAACTGTAGCATCTGGAAGTGGAAATGATGTAGCAACATGTGATATAGCAACATGTTGCTTTTTCTGTTCCAGAGAAAAACTCAAGCAGAAAACGAAAAAGATGGCTGTTCAGTGTGATGATAAATTTTTTTTTTTAAAGGTGGGGAAAAACATGGCATAATCAGTTCACCACATCTAGGGACTGACACAGATAAAACCTTGCAAGCAAGTATAAATGTTAGAGATTGACAGAGAAAGAGGAGAGCAAACTCGTCGAGCAAACAGAAGCTCAGAGAGGTAAAGAAGTGCAGAGAAAGGTACAGGAAGGAGAGAGTTGAGAAAAACAATACAGAGAAGAGGCAGTGTGTGAACAGCAGCTGAAAGAAAACCAGTCAGAATTGTCAATTCAAAAAAAAAAAAAAAAAATTTTTTTTAGAGACATAATATGCAGAAAGTAAATACAAAATGAGATTGGACGCCTTTGTTCGAACTTCAGTTTGTCAGGAAACAGATGAGCTGACGGAAAATGGATGATACGTGTATGCAGATAACTTATATAAATATACATACTTGGGTGGGCCAGGACATTTGTCCTGTTGTTGGCTGTGTGAATATGTTTGTCTTGATTTATTTTAGTATCATGCTTTTTAACCTTTCATTCATTAGAATTTAAAACAAAATAGAAAAAATACAGACCTACTGTTTATGGTGATCTTAAGTTTGTGTGAACATCTCATTGTTACTGATTACTTTTAAGTCTGTAAAACATAAGGCTTGTTTTGTTTATAAATATTAAAATCAACTTTTCAGGGGTATTCATTTGATAGTACCTTCTGAAAGTGGGTCATACTCTAAAAGTCTGTTGATGTTAAAAAAACAATAGAGTACAACAGAGTGATTGGTAGTGATACTAAAGGCACCAGTGATAGGTGAACAATGAGTCAGACACCTGTCTACTACAAAAAATATCACAACGTGATGATGATGTGATGAAATCACAAAGCTTCTCACCAACAAAATTCCTCTGAACCGTCTCCACCCCTGCATCATTTTTATTTTTGAACTTCAGACATGGAATTTGGATCACACTTTTAAAATTCAGTGACTTTCTCAGCTTCATCACAGTTTCATCACTGTCCAGTAAATAAGTTCAAGGTGCTAATTATCTGATGTTCGCCTTTCTTAATGTACATACAGGTTTCATTATTACCCTTCCCTATCTTTTCATGCTCTCTGTCCTCTCTTCCTACAACACACACACACACACACACACACACATCCACTCTTAATATCAGCAGACCACACCATGATAGAGATTGACAGAAAAACACCATTACTATTATATTTATTCAGAAAAATAGAAAAAAAAAAAAAAAAAAAGCTCTCACTATTACAGTATTAACATTCTTTCAGCTGCGTGTTATGAACTTACCAGAGAGACAATCTTCTTCTGGTTTAATTAATATTCATCATATAAAGATCAATTACAATAGTAAGTGAAATAAAACTACTTGAAAGATAAAAGCATCAGATGATGCTTAATGATTATATCCATCATAAGATCAATTACTGCAAAACAAAGTTTCACTTCAAGAACATCCCGCAAGACCACATAGCAAACTGCAAAATAAAAAAGACATAGCTGGTAGAACAAGTAAGAATATATATATCACTTATGCCTGTTAAGTGTTACTCTGAAAAGCTAATACTATACAGAAGTAAAATCATAGTTTTTTTGTTTTTTTTTAAAGAGGAGAAAAAAATCAACAGCAGAAAGAGACCTTCAGACAAATAATGTTTATAATCTTGATAAAATGTTATCAGAATTTTTTCTGCAATTAATCATTGAAACGAAATACAACATTCCAGATGAATATTATATTGGAAAAGAAACATTATAGATGCATAACAGAATTAAATATTGTTCTCCCTCCCCCATAACTGTGCAGCTATACTTATGAATATAGGACAATAGGCTATCTCTGTGCATAGACACACTTGCTCCCACTCTCGCTGAAGTCTCTCTCTCTCTCCTTCCCTCCTTCACACACACACACACACACACACACAGATCACATAACATATTCTTGGTTTGCTATCTACATACAATGTACAGAAACATGTAAACCAATATACTACATTACAATTTACGTGTTCTGACATAATTTTCCAATTAAAATCCACAGAGACATTGGTGGCGCAAAACAACATATTGTTTTAGTCCTCATAGTCATAATATGAAAAGCAGTCCTCATAGTCATAATATGAAAAGAGAAACACTTGATTCTTTTCAGCCAAGGACAAGTATAATAATGCTTGAAATTTGATTACATGATATTGTCTAACTTCAACTGGTTCAAGCAAGATTTAAAAAAACAACAGCACTTCTACCTCAAATCAACAATAAATCATTATTCATTAAAATCATGCTATTTCATACTTCAAATGCCTGGTTTACTGATTTAATCTTTTTTTTTATCGCAATCTCACATGTTTTCTTTCACAAATTTTGGACATGCACGTAGAGCAATAGGAAATAGTATTTTACTGAATGTGTGTGTGTGTGTGTAGGTACACATGCACAAAGTGACACACACACACACCATTAAACGCAAGTTTACATTTTGTTCGAAGATGTGTACACTAATAAACTAATATTCATAAAGGACCACGTTATACTGCAAATATGGATAAGAGGCCTACTGTATTTTCATGGTTCTTATTATCTTACCATGCCTCTGGTTCACCTGTGCACAGATATGAACAAAAATATTTGAAAAATAAGTGAATCAAACCTTTTCATAAAACAATAACAACAAAACCCTTTTGTATTTGCTATTTCTTAACACATCACAAATTTAACAAAGAAAAATGTTTTTCGCTTGGTGATCATACACAGTGTGTCACATTCTGATCATGGACCAAAATGAAAAATATGTCCTGCAGGCTTTTAAGTTCATTGCTTCCAGTTCCAGCAGTTCTGAAGACAATCACAGCAGACAATCTCAATGTCATCAGTTTGGTCTCTCTGCAGTGAACGTCTGCTTCAATTTCCCAAAGAATCCGATCTCAGTCTGTCGTAATTCCTCCAGAGTTTCAGACGCCATCACTGCATGACACTGTTCGTACGTTAGTCCGGCGGCTCCGACAGTTCTTGTTGCTGTTTTGTCTTGGTACTTTGTTTTGTAAAAGTCGGTGTTGAGTTTCTGCAGGCTTTCGTAACTCCGGTCACACTTTGCCACATCGCTTATCTGGGTGTTTTCACCCATTTTAAAAGCTTCTGCCACTCTTTTGCGGATCACAGCTGCTATATCCCTACCAGGTTTGGATGGATCCAGAGGCCATGCCTCACAAAGTCTGAAGAAATTGCGGTACCTTGTCGCTGACATTGTGACCTGTGTAACGTGTTTCGCAAGTGAAAGTGAAATAAAAGGGGATGTTACTTTCGATGCTTTTCTCGTCAAGGGGTATAACTCTGAAAGCGGAATCAAAAGTCAATTATAATTAAGTTCATGTCAAAACTTTGTGGGCCTCACACCGACCCGAGAACCGACAATGACAGACCGCAAGAACAAGATTCAGACAGGTAAGACCGAATGCACCGACAAGCATAAAATAAATCAAGTGACAGAAAAGGAGACAGGAATTATACAGAACGTGCGCAGTAATTGCTCGAAACGGGCCTGGTGCACACGGACGTTTAAGTCCATGCCCAGTGCACTACTAAAACAACAACAACAATATTCTTTCTTGCTTCATTCAAAGCAGCATGGAGCACCCACCGAGGATGAATAATCATGAAAAACAACAACAACCACTTCAGACCAGCGATCTGTCAAATGTTACAAGGTTAAATTGCATCCGTTTGAAGCCATGCAGATTTCACTGTGCACACAGATCTTATTCTCCCTTGGCAAGGACTGGGTTCCTGACGAACGTTTGATAAAGTACAGCGTTGAAGTCTTGCTGAGTGGGTATGAAAAAGTGGGTGGCCAGCAGTTTGGTGGTTGGTCTCTGTCAACTTCCTCACACCAGCAAAGTCAGCAAGGAACAGCACGGTTTCTGTCGCGCCCACTCGTGTGAGACGCAACTGTTGGGTTTTGTCGATGAGGCCTCCAAAGCGCTTGAAGATGGAAAGCAGGAAGACTTATTGGTCTTAGACTTCAGTAAAGCCTTTGACAAGGTGAGTCATAGCCTACTCATCCACAAACTTCGATACCTTGGCATCTGCGGCCAGATCAGTGCATGGATTGAGGATTTCCTACGGGACAGGAAACAGTCCGTCGTCGTCATTGGGTCAAACTCAAAATCAGAGTTTGCCCCAGTAGAGTCAGGGGTACCACAGGGCTCACTTCTTGGCCCGACTCTATTCCTACTGTATATCAATGACCTGCCGACTGGTCTGACCTCAACAGCAAGGCTCTTTGCGGATGACACGGCCTGTCATACGAGTGTTTGTTCAGCGCAAGACCAGAAAATCCAACAGGAAGACCTCAACAAACTTGTCACCTGGGAGAAGAAGTGGAAAATGTCCTTCCACCCTCAGAAGTGCACCACAGTTCATATGACTAGACGCCGGACTACCCTCCACCACGACTACCAGCTCCATGGCCATATGCTCCAGGAGGAATCCCAGGCAAAATACCTGGGCGTTACGATCACGCATGACCTGGACTGGAAGCCCCATATCACCAACATCACTAAAAAGGCAAACAAAACCCAAGGCTTCATCAGAAGAAACATCAGACTTAACAGCAAGTCCATTAAGCAGGCTGCATACAAGGCACTGGTGCGACCCATACTGGAATATGCTGGAATGGTATGGGATCCCTACACTGAAGAAAACGTTGAGGCAGTGGAAAAGATCCAGCGGCAGGCAGCAAGGTGGGTCTCGCACCGATTCTGACAAACCTCCAGCGTTGAAAATATGCTCAGCGATCTAGAATGGCCAACGCTGCAGACTCGCAGGAAAACAGCGAGACTCACCATGTTTTACAAAATCCACCACGGCAAGGCCTGCATCAATTCCCAGCACCTCCCTTCCGTCAAGTCAGCGCCAGAAAACACTCTTCAAGGCGCTCCCACAACCTCCACTACAACGTCCCACAGAACCGCACAGACTATCGCCACAAATCCTTCTTCCCAAGGACCATACCGGAGTGGAATAGCCTTCCTGCAGAGACTGTGTCGATGCCATCCCTAGCTGCCTTCCAGGCCAGGATGGCATGCCTCCACTAACCCCTTCCCTCCCCCCTCCCCCCTCTCCCCTCCACCACCAATTCGGAAACAGACCTGGCAACACCCCTGTGGACTAGAAAACTATGACATGCGCTCATCCGACCGGAGCGGGAAGCTTTTTCCTAAGTGAAAAGTGTGGCTGATTCGTCTTGATGTAAATGTTGGCTGCCTATACCCAAGAAGAAGAAGAAGGAGTATCACAGGAACACAAGAAGCCCGTGGTTCATGCTTATTTCCACTGTCCTCAAATGTGCCTGGCATAATTTTCATTACTCCAGCAAAAAAACTCAGGGTTGACTGGAGGTAGGACTAGCATCAAGGAACGAGCCTGCAATTTAAAGCATTCAACTTCATTGAGTGGTCAAACACATTAATACAACACACACACACACACACACACACACACACACACACACATTATGGATCAACAAATCCCTGAAAGTAGGTAAACTGTAAAACTGATTAGAGAGATCCTGAGTAAATAGAAATGATTATGGTATAATGTTGAAATGAATAGAAAACTAATAAAAAAAAAAATTAATGTAAAAAAAGGTGATGGGGGGATAGTAAAAGACATCTGAGAAGTAATTCACTTCTTTTTTTCTTTCTTTTTTTTTAAATACTCTTTTCAATTTAATTTTACACACAGACCATGGAATTCACATTACCAATTCCTTGCCTTGTTTCTGTGTTGCCTGCACACAGTGTGTGGGCTGATAGAGCCAGCACAGATGGGGCTGACGCTGACCCATGAACACCTGATGCTGCAGGCAGACCGTTTCTTCACGCCACCCAGCACAGCCCGTGACCAGGACAAGGTTGAGATGCCCTTCACCATGAACAACCTGGGCTGGATCCATCAGAACCCGTAATGCATTTGATCTGTTTGTGTGTGACTATGTCTGTGTATGGGCAGCTTGGGCTGCATTCCTCAGAACCTGTAATGCATATGATTTGTTTGTGTGTGTGAGTGTGTCTGTGTATGGGCAACTTGGGCTGGAATCGTCAGGACCGGTAATGCATTTGATCTGTTTGTGAGTGTGTGTGTATGGGCTGGATTTGTCAGAACCGGTAATGCATTTGATCTGTTTGTTAGCGCGTCTGTATGGGCTGGATTTGTCAGAACCCATAATGAATTTGATTTGTGTGTGTGTGAGTATGTCTGTATATATGGGCAACTTGAACTGGATTGGTCAGAACCCATAATGCATATGATCTGTGAGTGTGTGATCTGGATTTGTCAGAACCAGTGCTGAATATGATTTGTTTGTGTGTGAGTGTGTCTGTGTATGGGCAACTTGGGCTGGAATCATCAGAACCTGTAATGCATTTGATCTCTGTGTGTGTGTGTGTGTGTGTGTGTGTGTGTGTGTCTGTGTTTGGGCAACTTGGGCTAGATTCGTCAGAATCTGTTATGCATTTGATCTGTTTGTTTGTGTGAGTGTGTCTGTATGTGAACTAGATTTGTCAGAACCCATAATGCATTTGATCTCTCTGTGTGTCTGTATATGGGCATCTTCAGCTGGATTTGTCAGAATCTGTAAATGTAATGCATATGATCTGTGAGTGTGTCTGTTTATGGGTGACTTGGGCTGGATTTGTCAGAACCGGTAATGCATTTGATCTGTTTGTGTGTGAGTGTGTGTGTGTATGCGTAACTTGGGCTGGGTCCATCAGAACCCATAATGCATATGATCTGTGAATGTCTGTGTGGGTGGATGGGGGGGGGGGTAACTTTAACTGGAATCCTGAGAACCTGTAATGAATATGATCTGTGTGTCTGTGTATGGGCAACTTGGGCTGGATATGTCAGAACCTGTAATGCATATGATCTGTGTATGTCTGTGTGTGTGTGTTTCTGTGTATGAACTGGATTTGTCAGAACCTGAAATGCATTTGATCTCTTTTGTGTGTGAGTGTGACTGTGTATGGGCAACTGGGGCTGGATTTGTCAAAACCCATAATGCATTTCATCTACCTTTGTGTGAGTGTGTCTGTGTATGGGCAATTTGGACTGGATTAGTCAAAACCCGTTATGCATTTGATCTATGAGTGTGTCAGTATATCGACAACTTGGGCTGGAATCACCAGAATCCTCAATACAAATGATCTGTGCGTTTTTACGTACACAGACAACTTGGGCTTGATTAGATGATTTGTATACATGTGTGTGTGTGTGGAGTTTTCTGTTTTTACTTCTTTCTTTTTTACTTGTGTATCTGCATGTTTGTAAGTATGTGTTTGCATGTACATGTATAAATGTGTGTTTCCATGTGTGTGTGTGTGTGTGTGTGATTGTTTTTATAGTGTTTCTGTATGTATGTAGCTATGCATGTTTTTTCTGAAAAAAAATCATCACTTTAGTTAATTTAAACAGTTAGTGTCTTTGGTTAAATAGTTCCATCAGTTTTTAATGAAAAATGATCGCAACAAGGGCAAGAAGAGTAAGAACATATTGGAGGTGGAGGGAGACCATTGTAAACCTGTATTTCTTTGTGTGTGAAAATGATTGATATTCAGTCTCCTCTCTCAATTTTTTTTTTCTTTTTTCAATTACAGCACATCAAGTATACTCAAATAAGAATCAATTTTAGCAAAAGTAACTTTACATGTTGTTGCTAGAAATCAATTTTGGAGCAAGAGTAAGTGTATATGTCTGGTTGAGATCATGTTGCTTGTAGCTCATCCGACTGCAAAGAGGCCATTTCAGGGATGTTGTTTCTGGTTAATTGTATGATATGTTAAAAATCGAGTCTGGTTTCTGTATTCATTGGCTGCAGAAGATATGATCACACATATGGCACAAATTTCTACTGTTCCCATAATCCACGAAACGCTGACACAGAATATGGCATTTCTAACATGTGTGTACAGATTGTGTGCAAGTGTAGGCAGTATCAAGTGTCTGCACACAAGTTGTTCAGGGAGACTGGAAAAAAACTTTATTGTCAGTGCATGGATGTTAGTATTTCAGTATTTTATGGATTTCTGTATTGGCATTTTGGTGATTTTTTTTTTCTATCATTGATTTCACCTTATTTCAGTATTAAGACGCCAAGCTTTGTTTACAGCAATCCCTGTACCCTGGCCTCAAACTTTTCAGGATAACAGAAACCCATTATTCCCACCCACCCATGTGCTAGGTTCAGGTAAAACATCCCACAGCGTCCTATGGCCATTGGAGCAGTGATTTCATTTTCACTGAGTCTAGCGCTCAGCATAGGAATGCGGGGACTCAGTCCTCTCCCACCTCCCTGTTAAACTTTCCCCAGCCGAAGCCTGATACCTTTCATATCTGGGTGGAGAGAGGAGAAATACTGAAACGCTGTCCCCCAACCCTGGTCACTGGTGAACACCAATCAGAAGTCCGGTGCCTTACCAATTCTGCCCTGTTGCTTCAGTGTGTAACTGTTTAACTGTTATGCTCATCACCAGAATACCGCATCTCTACAATTTCATTGCTGACAAAAAGAAAAGAAGATTTATATACATTAAAACTGTCAGATTAACCTTGGGAAAAGGAGTAGATATGTTGAAATGGTCTAAAATTGACCAGAATCAGAATGTCATGCAGACCGGTCATTTGTTCACTTGAAGCTTTGTTTATTGCAGGTACAGCTACAAGCCCAACCTGAACTTTCTGCAGGAGAATGAAACCATTGTGCAAGAAATGAAGGATTACAAGGTCAGCATGGACTGGTGGAGTGTGTGATGGGTTTCAGTTGTGCTTTGGCAGCATCATGTGTCAGGAGAGTGAATCCGTTGTGCCAGAAATGAATGATTACAAGGTCGGCACAGAGTGTGGGATGCTTCTGCTTTAGCATCTGTGAGCTTACTCCCACATTGTTATGCATGTACATGTGGGCTTTTACTTGCATGACCATTTTTAATCCTGCCATGCATGCAGCCATAGTCTGTTTTTTATGGAGTGCATGCTGGGTTTTTTTTTGTTTCCATAATCCACTAATAGCTGATATGATCACAGATTCTTTAATGGGCATATTTTGATCTTGTATATACGTGTAAAGACCCTGTTCATTTCTGCCTGTGTTCTGTATTGCCATCAATATCATTAAGCAGTTTAAAAAAAAAAAATGATAAAAGAGAGAGAGAGAGAACAAATGATCAATCAAGCGGCCAAAGAAAACTAACCAAGTAAAAACACCTTTCGGGATGGATGGGGAGGAGTGCACCTAAAATTTCATGTGTGAATTTGTTTTTAATTACACATACTTAACCATGACCCACTAGTGCAGACTCCGGCAGGGGTCTGACATTCCTGTCCTATGCAAACTACTATCCGCCTATGCGGAGAAAACGAATGTAGCTATGGCCGATAACCTCCTGGAAGTAGGTAACCTCCCCTTTGCCCCCCCTGACTAGCGCCCTCTTTTTCCGGCAGCCATTATGACTCCTGTTCCTGTGCTCTTCATACGGCTAAGTTTTTTTTGTATTTTCTGTCTGTCTGTCGATTCTCTGGCATTCTTGTTTTTTGTCAAATTTTGTCTTCAACCAGGTCACACAATTACATGGTTCGATTAAGAGATTGGGCTAAAATTAAGGCGCGATGATGGATGGGGAGGAGGGCATCTGAAATTTCATGTGTGAATTTGTTTTTGATATCTTGTTTCTTGAAGATTTGACCCAAAAGCACTGCATATCTTCATGGGGAAATTACACATCCGTGTTTTTTGTTGTTGTTTTTTCAAGTGCTTGTGGGGTGTTTTGTTTTATTGTTTCCATTTTTGTTTTTTGTTTTGATGTGGAGTAGAGCCTTGGAGGGCAGGGAATCGTGGAGAATTCCAGCACAGGGTTGGGTCGAGACGTGGCCTTTCTGCAGAAACTGTCCACGGTGACTGGCGTTCACATTGTCGCCGGATCAGGTATCATGAATTGTCACAGCTACTTTGTGTGTGTTTGTGTGTGTGTTAGTGTGCATGTGACTGGATCAGGTACCTTGAATCGTCACGGCTACTTTCTGTGTGTGTCAGTGTGCATGTGACTGGATCAGATACCTTGGATCGTCACGGCTACTGTCTGTGTGTGTGTTAGTGTGCATGTGACTGGATCAGATACCTTGGATCGTCACGGCTACTTTCTGTGTGTGTGTTAGTGTGCATGTGACTGGATCAGATACCTTGGATCGTCACGGCTACTGTCTGTGTGTGTGTTAGTGTGCATGTGACTGGATCAGATACCTTGGATCGTCACGGCTACTTTCTGTGTGTGTGTTAGTGTGCATGTGACTGGATCAGATACCTTGGATCGTCACGGCTACTTTCTGTGTGTGTGTTAGTGTGCATGTGACTGGATCAGGTACCTTGAATCGTCACGGCTACTTTCTGTGTGTGTCAGTGTGCATGTGACTGGATCAGATACCTTGAATCGTCACGGCTACTTTCTGTGTGTGTCAGTGTGCATGTGACTGGATCAGATACCTTGGATCGTCACGGCTACTTTCTGTGTGTGTCAGTGTGCATGTGACCAGATCAGGTACCTTGAATCGTCACGGCTACTTTCTGTGTGTGTCAGTGTGCATGTGACTGGATCAGGTACCTTGAATCGTCACGGCTACTTTCTGTGTGTGTCAGTGTGCATGTGACTGGATCAGATACCTTGAATCGTCACGGCTACTTTCTGTGTGTGTCAGTGTGCATGTGACCGGATCAGATACCTTGAATCGTCACGGCTACTTTCTGTGTGTGTCAGTGTGCATGTGACCAGATCAGGTACCTTGAATCGTCACGGCTACTTTCTGTGTGTGTCAGTGTGCATGTGACTGGATCAGATACCTTGGATCGTCACGGCTACTGTCTCTGTGTGTGTGTCAGTGTGCATGTGACTGGATCAGATACCTTGGATCGTCACGGCTACTGTCTCTGTGTGTGTGTCAGTGTGCATGTGACTGGATCAGATACCTTGGATCGTCACGGCTACTGTCTCTGTGTGTGTGTTAGTGTGCATCTGACTGGATCAGATACCATGAACTGTCACAGCTTCTTTCTGTGTGTGTGCCTGACTGTTTGTGGGTTGCTGTTTTTTCTTTGTTTTTGATTGTTTTGGATTGTTGGATGCGGAGCATCCATTTATGTACTGGAATTGTTACTTTACCTCATACCAGTATCTGTGATTGGGCCTTGACCCGTTTAGGTGTTTTTAACCCTTCCTTTCAGGCTGCCTTGCTTGGTGGGGGAGTGGGGAAAGGGTGTTTGCTGGTTGTGTTTGTGTTTACAGAAGCCACCAAACACTGACATGGATGACATGATGTTTTAAAGTGGGCGTTTGATGTTCAGCGTGTGTTACACACATGAAAGGAGTTCAGACCCTGCACATCTGTTGACCTGGGAGGTCAAAATAATCTCTGCCCTTTACCCAAAAGATCCAGCCGGGATTTGAACCCAGGACCCTAGCATTAGAGGACCACTGCTTTGACGACTCAGCTGTAGCACCCATTGATCCTGTGTGTGAAAAAGAGGAGAGGCAGAGGCAGTGTGTATATGAGTGGGAATGAAGGGAAGAGATGCTTTTAGATTTTTATTTTGTAATTTGCATTTAATTACACATACTTAACCGTGACCCAACTAGTGCAGACTCCGGCAGGGGTCTGACATTCCTGTCCTGTGCAAACTACTATCCGCCTATGCGGAGAAAACGAAAGTACTACGGCCGATAACCTCCCGGAAGTAGGTAACCTCCCCTTTGTCTCGCTGGCTAGCGCCCTCTTTTTCCGGCAGCCATTTTTGCTTTAAGTGCTTACATGACCACTGTTCCGGAATGGCCATATTTGTTATTGAAGCAGGTAAAAATCAGTGACCGCAGATGGCACGTTACAGCTATTAAAGAAACAACAGGGGTGAATCCAACAAAATCAGTGCCACCAGAATTATCAGGAAAAACAAAAACGTTACGTACAGTATTCACAAGGACAGGAAAGGGGGGGGGTGGGGGGTAAGGGAGGGGGGGGGGGGACCTTAGTTTGTGCACTCTCAACAAGTGCAAATACCCCATCAGTCATGGTGGCTGTCATCATCACTTTGAATTAAAAAAAAAAAGAATGCAATGTATTCCTGAAGATTCTTGAAAATTTCAGTTTGTTCCTGATTTGCTTCTGAAGGTAGTGATTTTGGGGTGGGCAAGCGTACAAGGAAAGTGCCAGGGCAGAGTTGCCAGCTGTTAGGACTTCGCCATATTTGGTTATGTTGGATCGCAATTTGTTCTGACATTATGCCAACTTCAAAATTGTTCCGACAAATTCATTTTTGACTACACAGCATGGTCACTTGCTTTCGTGTTGTATCATTACCCAGACGCTCTAGACGTATCAGTCACAAGGCCAGGGCAGTCACTACTAACCTTGGTCTCACATGATGATGCTCAGCTAATCGCGTGCGCTATTACATTGAAACAGCGTTGAGTGGACCAATGAGCTTAATCGTTTGCCCGAACAAGACATAGCGTGACTGAATCAAGTTGCGTCTCGGTCAAACAGCACCTGTGTCTGGTGGATTGCTTATGTGGCTCAGTGTCCGAATGTTCAGAATGTTCCTACCAAATTCAGAATGTTCCTACCAAATTCAAATTCAGAATGTTCCTACCAAACTCAAAATGTTCCTACCAAATTCCTACCAAATTCAGAATGTTCCTACCAAATTCAGAATGTTCCTACCAAATTCAAAATGTTCCTGCCAAATTCGGAATGTTCCTACCAAATTCAAAATGTTCTTGCCAGATTCTAAATGTTCCTCCAAAATTCTAAATGTTCCTACCAAATTTCATGATTGTTCCTACAAACACTTGGCTTTTTTTATCTTTTTTTTTTTTATAATTGTTTATTATTATTTCTAAAAAAATTCTTTTAATTTTCTTAATTGACCTTGATTTTCTGAGTTTGATTTTGAGCTGAGATTGTCTAATTTTACTATAGGAATATTGATCTTAGTGATGATAATAATTTGATGCTTTTATGACTTGAATGGATGTTTATGTGCCTTTGGTTGATGCTCCTGTGTCATGTTTGTTTGAAATTTGGTTGTATGTTTTACAGATTAGTATTTATTTATATTGATTTCACCACTATATTCATTTGATACTTTGTGCATGTGAATGTCCAATAAGTGTGCTTGGGTGCTTGCATACAGGCAGGTGTGTGTGTGCACAGGTGTATGTGTGTTTTAAATGATGGAAAGTTATCGAGCTTGCTTTGCTATGACTGAGTTGAGTGTTATTTTGTTATGTATATGTTGTGTGCCAAATTTTACCATTTTGCTTTTAATTTGTATGTATCACAGACTTCACCACACTTGATTTCTCTACGAGATAATAAAGGTATTCTGATTCTGATTCTCACTTGGGCTGGCATCTCTGTGTATGTAAGTGTTTGATGTTGCTGTTCCAGGGTTCTATGTGGATGGGTTTCAAACCGAGTCCACCAAACAGATGTCGGTTGAGGCCTTGGCCGCTCAGACCCGGGAGAACATCTGCAGTGGAGCGGATGGGACGGACATCTGCTGTGGAGTCATCGGGGAGGTGGGCTGTACCTGGCCTCTGACAGGTGTGTGTGTGTTGTATGTATGTGTGTGTGTGTGTGTGTGTTATATGTGTGTGTGTGTTTTCGTGTTGTGTGTGTATGTTAGTGTTGTATGTGGTGTGTGTTTGTGTGTGTGTGTGTGTTAGTGTTGTGTGTGGTGTGTGTTTGTGTATGTGTGTGTTAGTGTGTGTGTGTTAGTGTTGTATGTGGTGTGTGTTTGTGTTGTGCGTGGGTGTGTTGTATGTGTGTGTGTTGTATAGTGTTTGTATGTGTGTGTGTGTGTGTAGGACGATGTGGTGTTTTTGCGTGTGTGTTTATGTATGCAGTGTGTGCATTGTATGCGTGGTATGTGTATTTTCTATGTGTGTGTGTTTATGTGTGCAGTGTGTGCATTGTATGTGTGGTCTGTGTATTTTCTATGTGTGTGTGTTGTGTACATGGGTGTCTCTTTGATCTCTTAGATACTTATATTTTCCCCACAAAACTGACATGTTTAACTTTCTGTACATATCAAAAAGAGGAAGGTGGTCAACTTGTGAAGAGAAAGATAAATGGACAGATTCAAATATTTATGTAACTGTACATTTCGGATTCATTTAGAGTTCTACACTGTAAGTCAAGGAAAGGGGTGTTTTGGGGGGTGAGGCGGGAATTAGCATCAGACACAAAAGTTGACCCATGTTTAGCTGTGAACATGGTGCGGGGTGTTTAAGTATGTTTGTGTGCACATGCTTGTGGGCAACTCCTAGCTACAGGTGTTTTCTTTGTGTTTATGAGACTGACTGGTGAACGTTTTTGAACGCTTTACAGAGAGATTATCTTTACAACTAACACAGTACATTCTATCGTATTCTTAGTGCTGCAGTTTATGGGAGCTTGTTGGCCTTTGGGAACCATCCCAGTGCCGACTGTCCTAAAGCCCTCTTGGCCAAGAGAGTGGGGATGTGACTTGGACAAGACACTCTCCTCTATAATCAAATTCTGGCCCAGATAGTCGGGACAGCAGTTGCCTCCTCTGCTGCTCTGATGGTCATGGTTGGACATGACTGACTATCATATATATTCTTAGGATGTAAATTGTAAGTAAATACCACGGGGGCAGTGGAATCATGTCCACTGTGTCCAGGGCTCAGCTCAGAAAGGCAGTGGTGTCATGTCCACTGTGTCCAGGGCTCAGCACAGGAAGGCAGTGGTGTCATGTCCACTGTGTCCAGGGCTCAGCACAGGAAGGCAGTGGTGTCATGTCCACTGTGTCCAGGGCTTGGCACAGGAATGTGGTGGTATCATGTCCACTGTGTCCAGGGCTTGGCACAGGAATGTGGTGGTATCATGTCCACTGTGTCCAGGGCTTGGCACAGGAATGTGGTGGTATCATGTCCACTGTGTCCAGGGCTTGGCACAGGAATGTGGTGGTATCATGTCCACTGTGTCCAGGGCTTGGCACAGGAAGGCGGTGGTATCATGTCCAGTGTGTCCAGGGCTCGGCACAGGAAGGCAGTGGTATCATGTCCACTGTGTCCAGGGCTGGGCACAGGAAGGAAGTGGAATTATGTCCACTGTGTCCAGGGCTCAGCACAGGAAGGCGGTGGTATCATGTCCACTGTGGCCAGGGCTCAGCACAGGAAGGTGGGGGGGCCCAGTCAGTTGAACCTTCCCCAACAGAAATCAGGCACTACAATCACACCTGGGTAGAGTGAGGAAACGAAGTTCAGAGTCAAGTGCCTTTCCCGAGAACACACCACCATACTGATATAGGGCCCTGGATCCTGATCACTCTTGTTGTAGTGTGTTTGAATCTTCTCTTCTTCCTTCGGTAATGGGCTGCAGCTCCCACGTTCACTCGTATGTACACGAGTGGGCTTTTACGTGTATTCCCGTTTTTACCACACGATATAGGCAGCCATACTCCGTTTTCAGGGGTGTGCATGCTCGGTATGTTTTTGTTTCCATAACCCACCCAGCGCTGACATGGATTACAGGATCTTTAACTTGCGTATTTAATCTTCTGCTTACGTATACACATGGAAGAGGTTCAGGCGCAAGCAGGTCTACACATATGTTGACCTGGAAGATCGGAAAAACCTCCACCCTTTACCCACCAGGCGCCGTTACTGAGATTCGAATTCGGGACCCTCAGATTGAAATTCCAACGCTTTGACCGCTCGGCTGCGACGCCCGTCATTTGTTTAAAACCATTTTGTGTTTTTTCATAAGTCAGCTGTGTTTACCACTACCACATTGTGTTAAGTCCTATCCCCTGTGTGTGTCTTGTTGCAGACTTTGAGAAACGCTCCCTGAGGAGTGCGGCAGCAGTGCAGAGTGAGCTGGGGAGTCCTGTCATCATCCATCCAGGGCGTAACCCTGAAGCTCCCCATGAGATCATGCGCATTTTCCTGGAGTCTGGTGGGATTGCTGAGAAAACTGTCATGTCGCATCTCGACAGTGGGTATTATTCCTGTCTCAGGCTCTGTGTGTGTGTGTGTGTGTGTGTGTGTGTGTGTGTGTCTGTTGAGTGTGTGTGTCTTTATGTATCTGGATGTGTATGTGTGTGTTTCTTGTTTGTTATATCTGGATGTGTATGTGTGTGTTTCTTGTTTGTTATAAATGTGTTTGAGCTTGTGTGTGAGTGTGTGTGTGTTTGCCATGAGTATGCATGTGTGTGTGTGTGTGTATTTGAATCTCTGTGTGTGTCTGTGTCTGTGTCTAAAGCTATGTGTGTGTGTCATTTTTGTGTGTCTGTTTGCGTGTTTGAATATATATATTATATGAATATATATATGTGTGTGTGTGTGTGTATCTGTCTGTCTGTGTTTGTGTGTGTGTGTGTGTGTGTGTGTGTGTGTGTGTGATTTATGTGTATTTGTATGCATGTTTCTAACTCTCTGTGTGTATATGTTGGTACATGTTATTTAGTTAATGTCAAGTGATCTTTTTTTGACGTGTGAAAAGATGATGAAACTGCAGTGAGGAAATGAGATTTTTTAAAAAGACTTTGTGTTTTGTACCTGTTTGTTGACGATCTGAAAACCCTTAGTGAGAACCACTTGTAGTCTCATGTTTGTGCTCATTTTTGACAGTCTGAAAACATTAAATGGCATTTAATAAAACATGAGTTTTGACCAGATTTTATGAAAAAGCAGCAACAACAACAACAAAAAAAAGAAGAAAAAAACACAATGAAAGCACAGTGTATTATAGATTTCACAGCCAATACACCAGTACTTTTGATAAACTGTGTTAGGTATGTCTTTGTGTATTGTGTATACATTGATGTAAAGAAAGAAAGAAAGAAGAAAACACACAAGCAACTTAAGGAATACAAACATGTGTACATGCCTGTATCCATACACTTACACACACACACACACACACATACACACACACACACACACACTCACTCACTCACTCACTCACTCACTCACTCACTCACTCACACACACACACACACACACACACACACACTCACTCACTCACTCACTCACTCACTCACTCACTCACTCACACACACACACACACACACACACACACACACACACACACACACACACACACAATCACACACACTCACACACATGCACATGCCCACACACACACACACTCACGCACACGCACACACACACACACACACACACACACACACTTGCACATTCATCTGTATGCACATCCACACACTGACAAAAAGGCATACGTCACGACAACCCATGCATGTTGCCATACCAGAGAACGTCACCAGACCAGCCGAGCATCATTATACAAGCGACTAAATGTGGACGCTTGTTTTCAGGAACCTTCCTCTCCACAGAGAAGCTCCTGGAGTTTGCCAAGCTGGGATGCTACTGCGAATACGATTTGTTCGGGATTGAGGTTTCACACTATCAGCTGTGCAAAGAGGTGGACATGCCCAGTGACGCTCAGCGCATCGCCTTCATCCGTGCCTTGCTGGACAGTGGCTATGGCAGGAGAGTCCTTGTGGCCCATGACATCCACACCAAACACAGACTGGTAAACTCCTCTGAGAAGTGTTGGCCCCTTAACCTTGGTGAAATGAGATCAGTGTGACGTTAGGAAGAAGAGGATCTTCGCTTCTTCTTCGTTCGTGGGCTGCAACTCCCATGTTCACTCGTATGAACACGAGTGGGCTTTTACGTGTATGACTGTAGGCATGTAGGTAGCCATACTCCGTTTTTGAGGTGTGCATGCTGGGTATGTTCTTGTTTCCATAACCCTCTGAACGCTGACATGGATTACAGGATCTTTAGACGTGCGCATTTGATCATCTGCTTGCGTATACACATGAATGGGGTTCATGCACAAGCAGGTCTGCACATATGTTGACCTGAGAGATAGGAAAAATCTCCCCCCTTTACCCATCAGGTGCCATTTTCGAGATTCGAACCAGGGACCCTCAGACTGAAAGTCCAAGGCTTTAACCAGTCGGCTGTTGCGCCTGTCAGAGGAAGTGAATGTGCTGTGTTTCATGTCCTGTCACATACACTGATGATTGACGACACTTTGTCAGACTGTTGATTTTGACATGTGAATGTTATCATTTAGGAGAGAAAGGGGAGGGGGCAATGAATGGTGAGTTGGGGGAAACCAGGTATTTGGAGGCTGAAATCATGAGTATCTGAATTAATATTTTAAGTACAGTTGCAGAAAATTACTTTATGGACTACAGAAGCTGGAGAAGCTTTTTTTTTTCTTTTTTAATTGTCAGGCCTCTGGCCCATAACAACAGGAGTCACAGCAAAATGTATTATGCAACATTTGATTTTTATATCATTCAGGCATTTTGCCTCAGATTAAGTATTTTATAGATATACATCAACAGTTTCAAGATTGTTTCAGTATTTTCACTAGTTAAGATAGAAGAGAGTCTGGACAATGATGGGCTTATGAAGTATTTGAGCGGTATTAACTCATGTCTCAATTCGGTATTCTTCGGACATACAAAAAGAAAGTGTATTTCATTTTCAGTTGTATCGCCTCAAAAAGGATTAGATTAAAAGAAATAGGGTTTCGGCTGTCATCATGATGGATGCAGCAGGTGAGTGATTAAAGCATTGGACTTCCAGTCTGAGGGTCTTGGGAGATCAGAAAAACCTCCACCGTGTGGGGCCGACACCAGGATTCAAACCCAGTATCCTCAGATTGAATGTCCAGTGATCTTGCCATTCGGCTGTTGCACCCATTGCACATGTCAGTGACCGTGTATAAAAAAGCAAGAATTCACGAATGTTTGTGTGTGCTTCTCTGTGTGTTGCAGAAAAAGTATGGAGGCCATGGCTTCACTCACATCCTGGAGAACGTGGTGCCCAAAATGAAACAACGCGGCTTCACTGAGGAAGAGGTCAAGGTCATTCTGAACCACAACCCTGCGGAGTGGCTGACCTTCATGAAATGATTGAAACGGGGAATATTGTGAAACTGTATCAGATGGCTGATTTTGGTGATGGTACTTTTTTTTTTTTCATGCTACTCAGATTTTTTTTAACCTATATAAAGATAGGAAAAAAGCAACAAGAAACACTTACACACACACACACACACACACACACACAGGAGTTATAAGTGCTCTAATAACTACAAGAAGTAAAGAAAATAAAGCTTTGATATTGTTTTCTCTTTCAAGGCCTGAATAAGCGCGTTGTTGTACTACTGGTCATTCATCTGCTTAGCAGATGTGGTGTACCGTTTATGGATTTTGAGTACCTGAACTGAACTGAACTTTTTTCCATGTTGCAGTGAAGGTTACATTGCTTTAGAAACCAGTACAATCAAGGTTGCAAATTTGCATCAATGTAAGAAGCAGGAAATTGTCCAAAAAAGTTTCCTCATATCTTTCCGCTTTCTGAATGGAACCGGTTTTTTCAAAACTTTCCACTTTCTGCAAGGAACAGGTTTTCTGTAACTTACCACTTTCTGAATGGAACAGGTTTTCTGTAACTTTCCACTTTCTGCATGGAACAGGTTTTCTGTAACTTTCCACTTTCTGCATGGAACAGGTTTTCTATAACTTTCCACTTTCTTCATAGAATAGGTTTTCTATAACTTTCCACTTTCTGCATGGAACAGGTTTTCTATAACTTTCCACTTTCTTCATAGAATAGGTTTTCTATAACTTTCCACTTTCTGCATGGAACAGGTTTTCTATAACTTGCCACTTTCTGCATGGAACAGGTTTCTCCCAGGAATTGACTATTTGTCTTCTCGTCATTTATCCTGCCTTGTAAAAACAAAAAACAACAATGAAAAAAAAAAAAAAACCCACCCTCTTGGTGGTTTATGGGTTTACTGGTGGATGGGAGGTGTGGTAGGAATGTCAGCTGTGCTGTCTGGCGTCTCAGAAATTGTGCAATCCCTATTTCATTTTTGGTATTTGAGAACAACTGTTTTTGTGTTGTTGTTGTTGTTTTTCTTCTTCTTCTTACGGACAGTTCTCTCAGGGAGGTTGTTAAATGATTCTGAAAACTTTCTAACGATGACTTTTGTGTGAGTTGTGTGAGAGGGGATATCCTGTGAAGTGACTGAGCTTCCTGTGGGATGGCAGAGGTCCTTCAGTATCAACGGCATCCCCGCCTTTTGGATTTTTTACGTATTTTCTGTTGGTATCTTTGTTTCTACTTCCACCGTTTGTTTTTTTCTGTTGGTATCTTTGTTTCTACTTTCATCGTTTGTTTTTTTCTGTTGGTATCTTTGTTTCTACTTCCACCGTTTGTTTTTTTCTGTTGGTATCTTTGTTTCTACTTTCATCGTTTGTTTTTTTTCTTCCTTCACAGTCCGTTCCCCTTTCCTTTTCTTTGTTCCAGCAATGCTGGACACTTTTTTTTTTCTTTTTTTTTCTTCTTTTTTTGTCACTCTCTCTAACTATGCTGTTTTGCTTAGGTGATTTGGTAATGATATTATAAACACTGGGGTGGGCACTAGCTGTCCATTCTGCAGTGTCATTTGCGTGTGTGGCCTTTTTAATGAATTTTTTGTGTGGCTGATGGTTGGGGTTTTTTTTTAATACCCTTTCTAACAGTTTATAAGTAAACAGAGTATAAGTAATCAGAGGATGGTATATTAAGCAGAAGTTCACAGTCTAGTCTTTGTTTGCATCAAGGAGCTTGATGGTTAAGATAATATGTCATGAAATATGTTGTTTTACTGTTGTTTTCCATTTGTTTATTTTTCTCCAGATGTGACAGAGTTTTATGTTTAATGCAATTGACTATTCAGTCGGGCAGTCCTGATACGGCCTTCTGCAGTTGACTGGACTTTATGCAAGCAACAATGTCAGTGCCACCCTTTGTTGTGGATTTCGAGGGTTGGTTTTGGCATGGAATTGGGTTAATTTATTTGGGGGGAGGTGGATTAGGGACATACTGCCAGACCCCTGTAGGCCATGCCAAACTATGTTGGTGGGTGAGTCAAGTGCTGTACGAGATGGTACTTCAGTAAGGCAGCATCCTTCACTGTGAAAAGGAAGGTACTTAAAAAAAAAAAATCTTAAATCATGTCTGTATTAACTGTCATGCCTTTCAGCATATAATCATTGTTGCAGCTGTCTAAAAAGAAAAAGATTGACGTCAGTAGCTGTCATTTATATACATCTGGAAATCTTATTTCAACATGGCTGCATTTGTTAACGTTCATTCACTAGCCATTGTTAAACAAAATCTTTTTTTTTTTTTTTTTTTTTTTTTTTTTGCCTTTTCTTTCTTTTAGATGTAGCCACACAATTTTATATACTTTGCTTCCACCAACACAACAATCACTGGGGGTTTTTTTAATGATTTTTTTTTCCCACATCAGTTTTCATGCAGGTCAAGGAGCATCTTTTTTCCTCCCTTTTTTTTTTGGCACATCAGCATGCCTCTAAGAGAGCATTGTTAACTTCCCATGTGAACTGTGTAGCTTCCAGCTGAAGGGGATGTTTTAAGTGTTCAGACTTACTTCTGTGAGTGAACAAACAGAAGTGTTCTAAAAACCTTGCACAGATGTGTCTGAATGTATTTACAACACAGACTATGAACATTTCTGTTTTCCATGGACTTTTTGGGGGGTTTTCTTGTGGGTTTTTTGTTTAGTGCGTGTGCTGTTGTGTGTGTGTGTTTAAATTAATGATAATTGTCGAATGAACAGTTTGCTCTCTGCAGTGCTTGGCTGGAAGGGAGACTGGGAAAAGTTTTGAATCAGAAACAGTGCACGTTACGTTATCAGCTTCTTCAGATTTCGAAGTAGTAATCATAAGCTGGAAATAGAAACAGGGAGACACAAAAGCATACCATGAGAATTACGGCTTTGTAAGGTTTGTAACATGCTGTGATTAGTGATGAGTTTAATTTTATAATGGAATGTCCCAATTATGATCAGTTACGAAATAGATATGTTCCTACAAAAATATTTGTCTCCAAAATCGGTTTTTAATTTTTGTAATATGCTCAGAGGAGGCAAAAAAGTCATTTTAGCTGTAAGTAAGATGATTAGATTTGAAAATGTTGCCTAGCAATACTTTTGGAGTTAAATGACATTTGTGTTTTCTCAGCTTTTATGTGACATTGTTGTGTATTTGGAAATGTTTGTTCTGGGTATGAAAATTATTTTGCAGTAATCCTCTATACTCCAGTAGGAGTGAAAGGATAATTAAAACTTGAAACTTGAAAGTATTACCAGTGCCTTGTTGTGTTCAAGACTGCTGTTGTTAATTTTGTTAACATTATAATTTGGCATCTTCAAGATTGGTATCGTTAATTTCATTTATAATTTGGCAGCCTGGTTTTGTTTTGTTTTTTAACCTTCTGCTGTTTTGAATGTTTAACAAAGTACTCCTGACTTTAGGGAGGGAAAGACTAAAATTCAGTGTATTTGTATTGTGACATTTTCAATTAAAATACCATCTAAACCAAAGACAGCAGACAAGTTAAATGCCTGCAGGTAAACAGATACTTGTGTCATTTGACAATCGTGTTTCTGACTTGAGGCGTTGGTTAATAATAATAATAATGGATACTTATATAGCACACTATCCAGAAATCTGCTCTAGGTGCTTTACAAAAACGCTTTTGTTAACATAAAACATTATGTCTATGTTACATACACCAAAATGTGACTACACACACACACACACACACACACACACACACACACACACACACTGCATACATACATTTTAACATACATGTATATCTATGCGTTGGTTGCAGAAATGCTTCAGGAAGTACAGTGCTGTTCTTGCAATGTGAAGTGTGTGCAGTTGAGCCTCAGTTGTTGTCATTTGCTGAGTGGTTGTAGAGAGCAGGGTTGAGCATAATACACTGTGTTATATAGTTTATTGTTCAATTTCAAATTTTTAAATGCATCACTTACCCCCGTGGGGATGTCAGGGGTCTTTGAGTATCAATAGCATCCCCGCCTTCAGGAAATTCAGTGCTAGAAATTTCCTCTTGTCTATCACTCTCTTTGTTTCTGCCTTTTTCTTTCTTCACTGTTGTCTCCTTTTTCTGCCTTCCCAGTCCATTCCCCTTTCTTTTTTCAAGCAAGCCTTGACATTTTTTTTCTCATTTCCTGCAGTCTGTGATGAACTGTCTGTGCTGTTTTGCTCTGGTGATTAGTTAGCAAGATGTAAACACTGGGATGGTCACTAGCTGCCCACTTTGCAGTGTTATTTGCCAACATGGCCTTTTTTATGTATTTTTTGTTTGGCTTTGAAGTAGTGTTTTTTTGGGGAAGGGCTGTCGTCCTCAGCATGGTCTTGTCTTATTTGCGATAAGGAGCTAAATGGTTGGGATACTGTGTTATGAACTGAATTATGGGTTTGTATTTGTGGGGTTTTTTTTGTAGATGTGACAGTTTTGTGTAGATGCCGTTGAGCATTTGTATGGTTTGACAGTCCTGATATGGCCCTGTGTGGTTGGCTGGACAATAAGGAATAAGTGCATCACTTTTTTTCTTTTTTTTTCTTTTGTTCGCTGAATTTAGCATGGTACTAAATAATATTGCATTTCTGAAATTGATGTGCATGGGTTGATGGCCACTACCTGTATCATGGTTTGTTTGTTTGTTTTTTTAAATGGAAGATCTCAAAATCCTTGAAATCAAAAGTAAGCCTGCTATTTCAAATGCTTCAGTGATCAACTTTTGCTGTTACAGTGTCACATCGGAAAAGTCTTAAATATGTGATTTATTGTTTACTATCTTATGTACTTGGTGGTTGGTGATGATGTTTACTATCTTATTTATTTGTTGGTTTATGATAATGTGTTTGCCCGACTAAACAAAACAACCTTTATACAGTTTAAAGTCCTTGGGTTTCAGCTTACCTATAGTTTAACCAGTATGTCGAAAATCAATGCAGCCAACAGCTTTTTCAGTAGCCTGAAATTCATGAAAAATCTCATGCAAAAAATTGATGACAGGCAGAGCAGAAGAGCTGAAATTTTAATGCTATCAAAACAAGGATACTTGTGGATCAACCAACTGGAAAAAAATAATTTAAAAATAAATATATATATATATATATATATATATATATATATATATATATAAATCCAGTGATTTTGTATGGGACAAGAACAAAAGACAAATAGAAATTACTCCATGCAGAATATTCCAAATGGTGTACACCACCTATCGTACCGTATAAATAAACAGTCCTCGAAAATATCAGTAGTGAAGATGACAAACACACAATACCATATATGAAAAATGCTGCTGCTATCACTATACCCAGAGATGAATGAATTAAGCTGCTGTGGGGGAAAGCCCATGTCCAGAAAAAGCAAGGTAATTCCAGAAAAATACCTTAAAACAGATTGAAAAAGTTAAAGAGCTTCAACTTGATCTTGGTTTCATCCCACTTAATGTGATTATTGTGTTACAGACTAGGATGCCATAAGTTACTGTATATGGGGTTGTCATTTTTCACAGTCTCTTGGAAATAACTTTATAGTACTTTAAAAACTATTCATGTTATTGTTGTAAGAGACACTTGTTGAAACAGTATTATTTCACAGGCGTAAATGTTCATTGTTGAAATAGTTTTATGTGGCATATTTGAAACCACAAAAATTGATTAATAAGCATTGGACTTATGATAGTGGTTGTAAATGTCTGCATTTATGAATATCATATTCACAAACTGAAACCTCCCATACATGTTTTCTGTGAATAGATATGATGCAAATTAATATTGGATAAGTTGAGCATTGCTAAAAGGTAATCAATTGGGAAAATATTTTTTATTCCTATGCATTTTGATTGTTGTTTAACTTTCAGAAGATGACAATTTGGATGTGTATTGCAGGTGGCAGGCTAAAACTTAAATTTTTATAAAAGAATTTTTCCATATATATTGAATATCAAATGAATATTATGCTTGATTTTTAAGAGTTGCACTTGATTCAACGGATTATCATATTTTTTTGTTTTTATGAATTGTGTTGTTACCTCTTTTTAATGTTGAGGAACATACTGCTGTATACAGTACCTGGCTTCTTTAGAAACAGTGCCATGATATTAATATGAACATATCAACGCTGAAATTGATTTGATCTTTTGTCTTTTTATCCCTTGAGCATGTTAATAATAAACAGAACTTAGAAAAAGTGACTATTGTTGAAGGTTGCTTTCTCTCACTCCTCTCCCTTTGGGAATGTAAGGAGTTCTTTCAGTTTCAGCCGGTATTCTCACCTTCTGTGGCAGCCATGGCAGAATCACTTTGTCAATGGACTTGTGATCCAGTGTTCACCAGTGATGAGGGTTCGAGGCCCTGTTTCGGCATGGTGTTGTGTCCTTGGGAAAGGCACTTCACTCCAAATTTCTTCAGTTCATCCGGGTGTGAATGAGTTCCTGACTTCAGATGGGCGCGAATGATGAGCGCCCATTGGCAGCCGTCAGTCGGCTCTACCCAGGTAGGCAGCCTGTTGTGTGAATGACCCCGTGTTTGTGAAGCACTGTGAGTTTGGTCTCTGACTGACAATGGGCGCTGTGCAAGTGTCCATATCATCATCATCATCATCATCATCATCATCATCATCAAGGCTGGAACGGTGGAAGGAGAGGATTGGGCACTACCTTCCCATGCTGAGCCCTGGACACAGTGGATATAAACTGGGACCTTACCCCACCTTCTGGAAGTTCGCCGCCAGAAATTTCCCCTTTTTTATCACCCTTTCTTTGCCTTATCTTTTTCTTTGTGTGATCTGTTTTTTCTTCTTCATTTTCTTTCCCCGTGGGGATGCCGGGGGTCTTTCAGTATAAACAGCATCCCCGCCTTCCGGAAATTCTGTGCTAGAAATTTCCTCTTTTCTATCCCTCTCTTTGTTTCTGCCTTTTTACCGAAATTAAAAGATGCACGTGAAAAAAAAAAGATGCATGTGGATAGTTAAAACTGTGATTTCTTCAAAAGCAGGAGATCGATTTGTTGAGAAGCTTCAACACATTTCCATCTCGTGGTGTGATTTCAATGGTCACGGTAATTCCTGTTCATGTACTTTCTTTTTTTTTGTACCCACATCTCCTTTCTGTCATTTCTCAAATAGTAGTACACGTGAATGCTTATGAGTCGTTGTGGAGATTAGGGTGGGGGGGGGGGGGAGTATGCGTACATAACTAAATGCGGTACACTCGAAAGGTCTCCATAAAAATTTAAAAAAAACACCCACTCTCCCTCCGCCTGCCCCAAACAGCGAAATCTTCACAGCTCCCCTCAGCATTGAACCGACAGCTTGTCGTTATGAGTGCAAGCTAGCATGATTTGGTCCTAAACGTGGACACTGATATCTCATTTGGGATCCTTTTTGTATCTGTGGTCCTCAGTCAAACTCAACTATGGGACGCCAGAAGGACCTCTCGCGCCCATACCGTCAGACACCCAGGACTATACCACAACCCCGCGAACAACGAAACGTTGACAACTGATTCCCAGACCCAAAGACTGGTGTGAGTGGGGGTAGGAGTGAGGGGGTGGGGATTAGTAAGGATGAAATCAGTCCAGTACCGTTCTCTTGTCTTCCAGTCCAATAGTTTACCTTCGTTCCCACGAGAGAGGGCAATACGGACACTTCCCAGGCGGACCACCAGCACACAGAGTCAAGTGTGGTTGGTAGAGGAGCCACAGAGATGACCGTATTGCTTGCATGCTTGCTTGCTTCTTTTTTTTCTTTTCTTTTTTTTTTTTTTTCCTTCTTTTTTTTTCTTGTACAAGAACAGTCAGTCCAACTCGTTCTCCATTCCGGGCCCTGAGGGGGTCAGGCTGGCCTTCTTCCCATGGGGTCACTACCTTGTGGTCGAGAGGCTTAGTGGCCAGTGATCGAGCGAGCTATGTCGGCGGGGGCATAGTGTTTCTGAGACTTTATCTGACAGCCTGCATAGCCAGTGTAACTGACCAGGCTGTATACGTGATTGTTTTTTGTACTGATGTCACTGATAGGGCTTCCCATACTACCGAACAGGTGGTGAGTGAGGCCCAAACTAAAAGTGACCCACTGTCCCTTTCGCTGTTCTCTCTTCTTTTTTTACCGGTTCTTTTCCTGTCTTCAGCTCCCCATCAAGTCTTCTTTTGAACGCATCTTCTTTTCTCGGTAATCTTCTTCGGATTAATTCTTCGATTAAAATGTCCTGAATGGATACAGACGATTACATTTTTGAAGTGTCCATATTTTTCTCGCTTCTCTTTTCCATAAAACACTAATGAACACAACCAGTCGCATTGTTCTACAGCCAACAATTCTCTCTCTCTCTCTCTCTCTCTCTCTCTCTCTCTCTCTCTCTCTCTCTGTCTCTCTCTGTCTGTCTCCACATGTTCACAAGCCATTGTTCAGGTGGTTTGTGAGGAACTGAATTCTGAAAGTGAGAGAGATTTAAGAAGAAAAATTAACTGAAAAAAATTGCAAGTGCATCCCAGCATACACACATTTGCTTGTACATAGAGCACAGATTAATACGAATACAAACACATGGCATTCATGCAGACACAGACACATATAGAGACACGGACCCGCCCCCCGCACCCCCCACCCACCCACCCAGTCCCCCTCCACACACACCCTCAGCGCGCATGCACACTCAAGAGCGCGCGCACGCGAGCATGTTTAATGTAAGTACATATTTCTTCCAATGCACATGTTTCAGTCTAGAATAAGTGATGTTTTGTGGGTTTTGTTTTTTCAGTTTTATCACTTTTAAAACTTTCCCGTCGTCTTGGACTGTCATACCTAAGTGAACAGAAAAGTGCACACACACACACACACACACACACACACCGCACACACACACACACACACACACTATTAACTATTAATAGTAACTATTCTGCAGATGATTTGGAGGAAGTTATTTCTAACGAGATTCTTTTAGGAGAACTTTCAAAGGCATTAGTTCATAGCCCTATTTCTACATTCCTTTAATGTACATAATCATGTTAATGGTTTTAGTTATTATCATCCGAGTTATTGAATTGTTACTGTTAAAGCTAATTTCATCTTAGTTATGCATTTCTTAGTAGTTTTTTTTTTAGTTTTTTTTTTATTACCTTTTTTGTTATATTCTGACTTCTCTTTCCCCTCTCCCTACCCCCCCCCCCCCCCCCCCCTTTTTTTTTTCTTTTTTTTATCGTCTAATATCACTAGTGAAAAGACGCTAAACTCAGTATAGAACGAACACACAACACGCACACACACACACACACACACACACACAACGGCGCACACACACACACACACACACACACACACATATTACACATTATACACAACTGAGAAGAAGAAGATGATGGTGATGAAGAACTGAAACACATTTTCTTTCACTACACAATGACATTGTAGAAATAAACAATTAATCAAACGGAAAAGGTCATTCTCTTTCCAATGAAATGTTATTCCTTTCTCTCCATCTGCCTTTGAAGTTTTGCTCTTTTTTTTCTTTTTTTTTTTAAGCAATTAATGGCAGCACAACACGGCATGTTCTCACTTTCGCTTTCTCGCTCACCGAAGGTGTGGGCTAATAATGGCTGTCGCGCGCGAGGGACGGTCGCTTTATGCGGTCCCGCGGCGAACTTCAGGATGACTTGGTCCACTTACGCTCTTGCCACAGCGGCGACTTTGAAGCGCGCAAGAGACGAAGCTGCTGTTGCTTCTTTTTTTTTTCCCCCAGTGTCAGTGAAGCGAAACACCTTTGACACAGCAACGACTCCAGACGGCTTCTGAACCTCATAGAAGCTGCAATGGCGGACCGCAAATACAAAATTCAGACAGGTAAGCTCAGTTTCAGCAGGAATGCCGACTACCACATTCACTAATCTTCTTCTTCTTCTTTCCTTCGGTGCCCACGATCTTGAGGATGATCATTCCGGCACATAAAGGGAGTGGGGTGGGGGGTGGGCGTGTTGTAGATCACAGCCCATTTGTAAGCTCTGATCACTTCACTGATTGTGCAGTGCCTGCTGTTAGTACCCAGTGGACTAAAATTTCTCTTTTTTCTTTTTCTTTTTTTTTTTCTTTTTTTCCTTTTTATCTTGCAGGTCATGCCGCGTTATGACCTGCAACTAAAAAAAGAAAGAAAGAAGAAGAAATGTTAGTCAAGTTTGATGATGATCAAGTTCTCCATTGACCACTAAGTGTATTTCAAATTCTGATGACGCAGCTGTATTCCACATAAAAAACAAACAAAAAAAACAAAAACAAAAAAACCCACGTCATTGCTAATTTTCTTTTAGCTGTCACTGACAGGTGTAGCGTGGGTCGATATAATAAATAGCTATACGTCTGTATACTGACTATACTAGTAGATGTATCAATAGGTACCTGTTCTTCTTTGGCCAAAGCTTGACGAATCCAACTGAGGCGATATATCCGTGAGTATATAATACTTCTTTTTCATTTTAGATTTATGTGCTTAGTTATTACGTTCGCTTCGTTGATTCTTTGTTGTCTTTAAAACAAAACAAACACACACACACAAAAACAAACCCACTGTAGCTGGGGATCAGTGATAGAAAGCAGAATGATTGTCACACACACACACGCGCGCGCGCGCGCGCGACAAAGAGAGAGAGAGAGACGCACACACGCACATACTCACGCACGCACGCGCACACACACACACATACACACACACACACATGACACGATTAGATGGTTATCACTGATATAAAAATATTTTTTTAGATCAGTGGATGGTTACTGACGTCACGAAAAGGACAAACTTCAGGTGGTCCAACGAAATTTGTGTGATCCGTTATGACGTGTTGAACAACCTATCAGACAGGGGCTGGCTTTCATGAGCAATCTTTGCAGCCTAAAGAACGCTCCTAGATCGATGCTACTATTCTATAAAAAAAAAAAAAAAAAGAAAAGAATATATATATATATATATATATATAGAGAGAGAGAGAGAGAGAGAGAGAGAGTTATTATTTTAACAAACGAATGTGACATTTATGACATTTGCCCTTGAACACAGGAAGAAAGAAAGAAAATAAACAAAGTGGTGAAACTTTGCAAACAATTATGCCGTAAGAATCCAAAGAAAATGGACCCGGGAAAAGCGCAGCATGGCACACATTTTGTATCTTGCTCAAATTTCAAAGGTTCAGTGAGCTAAAAGATTTTGAATAAGATTTCCTCTCAGAGTCAGTATTTTTTCCCCAGAGGGGAAGGTAAAACATGATTGGTATACAGTGTACTAGCCAGTCCTTACTTGTTTAAATCACCTCAAGTGTCACTTTTTCTGTTCACTCAGTCATCCTACCACCTTCCCCATCGCCCAAATCCACCTCCATGTGCACACACAGACACACATGCACACATGCATGCACGAACACATGCACGCAAGCATTCAAAAGATGTATACATCCATTTTTCCTGACAGTATGTGAAAATATACAGCAATGTTATGTAAAAGATGTATGCATCCTTTCTTCCTGACCGTATGTGGAAATATACACTATATAGATTATGTTATGTAAAAGATATATACATCCATTTTTCCTGACAGTATGTGAAAATATACAGCATACTGATACATTTTGTATTTCAAAAGATGTTTACATCCTTTTATCCTGACAGTGTGTGGAAATATAGAGTGTGTGGTGGTTGGATCCTGGTGATGCTTTCACACATTCAAACCACAAGAGGCAGTGGTTGTTGACTTAATACATTTAATGAACTAAACAAGGACGGACAATCAGACATGTTGCACATGCACAACACAGGGTGAGGAAGGAAGGGAGCACATGTTGTGTCAGTGGCCAGCTTCTTTCTGGTAGCATCGCTGTGTGTGGGCGAGTGTGTGGATGCTGCTGTGTGTGCGCATGTGCGAGGGAGAAAGTGTGGTGTGCTCCAGCCACAGCATAGCGAGTGTGCTACAGTATATAGGGTTATGTTATTCAAAAGATGTATACATCCTTTTTTTTTCCTGACAGTGTGGGAAACTGTACCTTGACTATGAACGACCAAATTTCATTCTTGTGTCGCTCATGTAATTTTCATCTTTGAAGGCTAGCCTCAGTCAGACCCTATATAACAGAGAAAAATATGGCTCAGTTGGTTTCCTCTTTTGTCCTGTCCACACTGGATTACTGCAATTCCACTCTTGCAGGTTTACCATCTTCCTCCATCAACAGATTACAGAAAATTCAGAACAATGCTGCACGACTGGTTCTCGCCAAAAAGAAATCTTATCATGTCACACCTCTGCTGAATCGGTTACACTGGCTTCCAATTGAGTCCTGCATTCACTATAAGTTAGCAACACTCGCCTTCAAACATTTTGACAAGTCTCTTCCATTGTATCTCTCCTCTGTATTGGAAACATATGAACCGCACAGAACATTAAGATCCAGTTCTGAAAAGCTGCTTAAAGTTTCAAGGACTAATCTCAAATGCGCTGGAAATAGGTCTTTCAGAGCTCAGGTTCCCCAAGTGTGGAACTCTCTACCTTCATCTCTTAGGAATGCCTCTGATCTACATTCCATTAAGTCAGATCTGAAAACTTACTTTTTCTGTAAGCATTTTTGTTCAGGGCGGAACAGTTAAACCAAGGTATGCCTGTTAACAAGTATCTTTGTACTAGTATTTTTGTAGTCCTGTTTTAATGCATTGTGTATTTTATGTAGTTTTGGTCTTAGATGTGATGGCATTTTTTCTGTCTGGTTATTTTTTAATGGGCGTGTGTATGTGTGTGTGTGTGTGCGCATGTGTGCATGCGTGCGTGTATGTGTTTGTGAGGGTACAGTGGTCTGGTACGCGTGTGTAAGTGTGTAGGCATGTTAGTATGTCCGAAAAGAATTCTATGTTAGAAAATAAGAAATATCTTAATGCTTATGCAATTTTGTGTTTTAGTGTAGTTGATATTTAGTGTCAGCGTGTGTGTGTCTGTGTGTGAGTGTGTGTGTGTGTCTGTAAGGGAGGGACATCTATATGTGTGTGTGTGTACGTGTGTGTGTTCTATGAAATGCATTTTGTTTTAATCTAAGCCATATTTACTTCATAGCTTTTATAATCTGACTCATCTCTTTAGTGTGCTTTTTCATTCATATGAATACACTGGAGGTTTTCCATTGTCACATAGCAGTTCATGTGTTTTTTAAGGCATGTTTATAGTCAACTGGATGATGTAAGGCACTTTCAGCAGCATTGGTGCTGGATATCGCGCCATAGAAAAACTATGTATTATTATTATTCTTATTAAAAGATGTATACATCCTTTTTTCCATGACAGTGTTTGAAAATATACAGTATATATAGATTATGTTGTTCAAAAGATGTATACATCCTGTTTCCCCTGACAGTGTTTGAAAACATACAGTATATATAGATTATGTTGTTCAAAAGATGTATAAATCCTTTTTCCCCTGACAGTGTGTGAAAATATACAGTATATATAGATTATGTTGTTCAAAAGATGAATACATCCTTTTACCCCTGACAGTGTGTGAAAACATACAGTATATATAGATTATGTTGTTCAAAAGATGAATACATCCTTTTCCCCCTGACAGTTTTTGAAAACATACAGTATATACAGATTATGTTGTTCAAAAGATGAATACATCCTTTTCCCCCTGACAGTTTTTGAAAACATACAGTATATACAGATTATGTTGTTCAAAAGATGTATACATCCTTTTCCTCTGACAGTGTGTGAAAATATACAGTGTATATAGATTATGTTGTTCAAAAGATGTATAGATCCTTCTTTCCCTGACAGTGTGTGAAAATATACAGTGTATATAGATTATGTTGTTCAAAAGATGTTTTCATCCTTTTTTCCCTGACAGTGTGTGAAAATATACAGTGTATATTGATTATGTTGTTCAAAAGATGTATACATACTTTTATCCTTGACAGTGTTTGAAAACATACAGTATATACAGATTATGTTGTTCAAAAGATGTATACATCCTCTTCCTCTGACAGTGTGTGAAAATATACAGTATATATAGATTATGTTGTTCAAAAGATGTATAAATCCTTTTCCCTGACAGTGTGTGAAAATATACAGTATATATAGATTATGTTGTTCAAAAGATGTATAAATCCTTTTCCCTGACAGTGTGTGAAAATATACAGTATATACAGATTATGTTGTTCAAAAGATGTATACATCCTTTTCCTCTGACAGTGTTGTGAAAATATACAGTATATACAGATTATGTTGTTCAAAAGATGTATAGATCCTTTTTTCCCTGACAGTGTGTGAAAATATACAGTGTATATAGATTATGTTGTTCAAAAGATGTATAGATCCTTTTTTCCCTGACAGTGTGTGAAAATATACAGTGTATATAGATTATGTTGTTCAAAAGATGTTTTCATCCTTTTCCTCTGACAGTGTGTGAAAATATACAGTGTATATACAGATTATGTTGTTCAAAAGATGTATAGATCCTTTTTTCCCTGACAGTGTATGAAATATACAGTGTATATAGATTATGTTGTTCAAAAGATGTATAGATCCTTTTTTCCCTGACAGTGTGTGAAAATATACAGTGTATATAGATTATGTTGTTCAAAAGATGTTTTCATCCTTTTCCTCTGACAGTGTGTGAAAATATACAGTGTATATACAGATTATGTTGTTCAAAAGATGTATACATCCTTTTTCCCTGACAGTGTGTGAAAATATACAGTGTATATAGATTATGTTGTTCAAAAGATGTATAGATCCTTTTTTCCCTGACAGTGTATGAAAATATACAGTGTATATTGATTATGTTGTTCAAAAGATGTATACATACTTTTATACTTGACAGTGTTTGAAAAACATACAGTATATACAGATTATGTTGTTCAAAAGATGTATACATCCTTTTCCTCTGACAGTGTGTGAAAATATACAGTGTATATAGATTATGTTGTTCAAAAGATGTATACATCCTTTTTTCCCTGACAGTGTGTGAAAAATATACAGTATATATAGATTATGTTGTTCAAAAGATGTATAAATCCTTTTCCCCTGACAGTGTGTGAAAATATACAGTATATATAGATTATGTTGTTCAAAAGATGAATACATCCTTTTCCCCCTGACAGTTTTTGAAAACATACAGTATATACAGATTATGTTGTTCAAAAGATGTATACATCCTTTTTCCCTGACAGTGTGTGAAAATATACAGTGTATATAGATTATGTTGTTCAAAAGATGTATAGATCCTTTTTCCCTGACAGTGTGTGAAAATATACAGTGTATATTGATTATGTTGTTCAAAAGATGTATACATACTTTTATACTTGACAGTGTTTGAAAACATACAGTATATACAGATTATGTTGTTCAAAAGATGTATACATCCTTTTCCTCTGACAGTGTGTGAAAATATACAGTGTATATAGATTATGTTGTTCAAAAGATGTATAGATCCTTTTTTCCCTGACAGTGTGTGAAAATATACAGTGTATATAGATTATGTTGTTCAAAAGATGAATACATACTTTTACCCCTGACAGTGTGTGAAAACATACAGTATATATAGATTATGTTGTTCAAAAGATGAATACATCCTTTTCCCCCTGACAGTTTTTGAAAACATACAGTATATACAGATTATGTTGTTCAAAAGATGTATAAATCCTTTTCCCTGACAGTGTGTGAAAATATACAGTATATATAGATTATGTTGTTCAAAAGATGTATACATCCTTTTCCCCTGACAGTGTGTGAAAATATACAGTATATATAGATTATGTTGTTCAAAAGATGTATAAATCCTTTTTCCCCCTGACAGTTTTTGAAAACATGCAGTATATACAGATTATGTTGTTCAAAAGATGTATAAATCCTTTTCCCTGACAGTGTGTGAAAATATACAGTATATATAGATTATGTTGTTCAAAAGATGTATAGATCCTTTTTTCCCTGACAGTGTGTGAAAATATACAGTGTATATAGATTATGTTGTTCAAAAGATGTATAGATCCTTTTTTCCCTGACAGTGTGTGAAAATATACAGTGTATATTGATTATGTTGTTCAAAAGATGTATACATACTTTTATACTTGACAGTGTTTGAAAACATACAGTATATACAGATTATGTTGTTCAAAAGATGTATACATCCTTTTCCTCTGACAGTGTGTGAAAATATACAGTGTATATAGATTATGTTGTTCAAAAGATGTATAGATCCTTTTTTCCCTGACAGTGTGTGAAAATATACAGTATATATAGATTATGTTGTTCAAAAGATGTATAAATCCTTTTTCCCCTGACAGTGTGTGAAAATATACAGTATATATAGATTATGTTGTTCAAAAGATGAATACATACTTTTACCCCTGACAGTGTGTGAAAACATACAGTATATATAGATTATGTTGTTCAAAAGATGAATACATCCTTTTCCCCCTGACAGTTTTTGAAAACATACAGTATATACAGATTATGTTGTTCAAAAGATGTATAAATCCTTTTCCCTGACAGTGTGTGAAAATATACAGTATATATAGATTATGTTGTTCAAAAGATGTATACATCCTTTTCCCCTGACAGTGTGTGAAAATATACAGTATATATAGATTATGTTGTTCAAAAGATGTATAAATCCTTTTTCCCCCTGACAGTTTTTGAAAACATGCAGTATATACAGATTATGTTGTTCAAAAGATGTATAAATCCTTTTCCCTGACAGTGTGTGAAAATATACAGTATATATAGATTATGTTGTTCAAAAGATGTATACATCCTTTTTTCCCTGACAGTGTGTGAAAATATACAGTGTATATAGATTATGTTGTTCAAAAGATGTATAGATCCTTTTTTCCCTGACAGTGTGTGAAAATATACAGTGTATATTGATTATGTTGTTCAAAAGATGTATACATACTTTTATACTTGACAGTGTTTGAAAACATACAGTATATACAGATTATGTTGTTCAAAAGATGTATACATCCTTTTCCTCTGACAGTGTGTGAAAATATACAGTGTATATAGATTATGTTGTTCAAAAGATGTATACATCCTTTTTTCCCTGACAGTGTGTGAAAATATACAGTATATATAGATTATGTTGTTCAAAAGATGTATAAATCCTTTTCCCCTGACAGTGTGTGAAAATATACAGTATATATAGATTATGTTGTTCAAAAGATGTATAAATCCTTTTCCCCTGACAGTGTGTGAAAATATACAGTATATATAGATTATGTTGTTCAAAAGATGTATAAATCCTTTTCCCCTGACAGTGTGTGAAAATATACAGTATATATAGATTATGTTGTTCAAAAGATGTATAAATCCTTTTCCCCTGACAGTGTGTGAAAATATACAGTATATATAGATTATGTTGTTCAAAAGATGTATAAATCCTTTTCCCCTGACAGTGTGTGAAAATATACAGTATATATAGATTATGTTGTTCAAAAGATGTATAAATCCTTTTCCCCTGACAGTGTGTGAAAATATACAGTGTATATATAGATTATGTTGTTCAAAAGATGTATAAATCCTTTTCCCCTGACAGTGTGTGAAAATATACAGTGTATATAGATTATGTTGTTCAAAAGATGTTTTCATCCTTTTCCTCTGACAGTGTGTGAAAATATACAGTGTATATACAGATTATGTTGTTCAAAAGATGTATACATCCTTTTCCCCCTGACAGTTTTTGAAAACATGCAGTATATATAGATTATGTTGTTCAAAAGATGTATAAATCCTTTTCCCTGACAGTGTGTGAAAATATACAGTATATATAGATTATGTTGTTCAAAAGATGTATAAATCCTTTTCCCCTGACAGTGTGTGGGCTGATAGAGGCAGGGGAGCTGGGCCCCACGCTGACCCATGAACATCTGATGCTGGAGGCAGACCCCATCTTCATCTCCCCCTCTGAGGCCAGCAGCCAGCACAAGACACACATGCCCTTCACCATGGAAAACCTGGGCTGGATCCGCCAGAATCCGTAACAACATTATCCCTTTACTTGTGATGATTGCAGTGTGTTAAGGTGTGTGTGTGTGTGTGTGTGTGTGTGTGTGTGTGTGTGTGTGTGTGTGTGTAATCTGGTGTGTGTGTGTGTGTCTTGTGTGTATTTGTGTGTGTGTGTGTGTGTGTGTGTGTAATCTGCTGTGTGTGTGTGTCTTGAGGTGTGTATTTGTATGTGTGTGTGTGTGTGTGTGTGTGTGTGTGTGCAAACATTGTTCCATGTATCTCAATATGTGTCTGTTATACATGAAACTTCGGATCTGTGTTTCATGTATTTTCTGTAATGACTGATACAGGTATGCTAATATAGGAGTTATGCCTGTATGAAAATGTAATCTTTTTCATGTGCCTGTGTAATAAGTTCCAGAAATAACTGTCTTGCCAAAGCCACTGGACCCGCTCTGACTGTATAAAGACAAACCTTTCTTTCACACGTTCCTGTCTTCCCACCCACAAGGCAGGCCAGGCATCCCCGTCCCTCCCCCAGAATCTGTAATAAACAGTTTCCTTCCTCCAAGAATGCTTCAGTCTCCACTGAAGAAAGGAGAAGAATGTAAGTGAATGAACAGAACTATGTGTGCATAGATGGTAAAGGCTGGGGATTTTATCCAGTTCCCAGGTCAACATATGTGCAGACCTGCTAGTGCCCAAACCCCCTTCGTGTGTATACGCACGCAGAAGATCAAATACGCATGTTAAAGATTCTGTAATCCATGTCAGCGTTCGGTGGGTTATGGAAACAAGAACATACCCAGCGTGCACACCCCCGAAAACGGAGTATGGCAGCCAACATGGTGGGGTAAATAAACAAAACGATCATACACTTAAAATGTTACATGTCTGTCTGAGTGTGAGTGTATGCGTGCTTGAAATCTGATTGAATGACACAGGAAACGAATGATGAGCACCCAGTGGCAGCCGGCGTCAGTCAGCTCAACCCAGTGTTTTGCAAATGACCCCAAGGTTGTAGGGCGCTTAGAGCTTGGTCTCTGACCGAGGATAGGCACTTTATCTTCTTCTTCGTTCGTGGGCTGCAACTCCCACTTTCACTCATACATACACGAGTGGGCTTTTACGTGCATGACTGTTTTTACCCCGCCAGATACTGTGTAAATGTCCATGTCATCATCATTGTGCAGCAGGTAGTTCAGGAAACATGGCGTTTTGCTCACCTGTTACAGGTACAGTTACAAGCCCAACCTCAGCTTTATGAGTGAGAAGGACACCATCATACAAGAGGTGATGGATTACAAGGTCAGTTTCACTCTAAACAACACATGTCTTTTCCAAAATGTTATGCACAGCTAGTGTGTTTTTGATTGTGTGTGTGTGTGTGTGTTTGGGTTTGCGAGCAAGCGCACATGTGTATTTGTGTTTGTGTGTGTGTGTTTGTGTGTGTGTGTTCTGTGTATATTCATATATGTGTGTGAGTGTGTGTGTGTGTGTGTGTGTGTGTGTGTGTGACAGAAGTAGAGAGTGTGTGTGTGTGCATACATGTTCTGTGTATATTAGCATGTGTCTGTTTTACCTGGAACTTCAGGTCTATGCTTCCCCCACCCTCCAGTTCTATGCTTCCCCCAGGTCTATGTTCCCTTAGCTGTTGGATCAATGTGAACTGGGGGAGTGCACTGGGTAACTGAAGCCTGGGTTCCACGTAAAAAGAACTGTGCCTTTCTGTCCTCGCATATTGTTCAGTATGGCTGGTTGTGTGCACTGGGTAACTGAAGCCTGGGTTCCACGTAAAAAGAACTGTGCCTTTCTGTCCTCACATATTGTTCAGCATGGCTGGTTGTGTGCACTGGGTAACTGAAGCCTGGGTTCCACGTAAAAAGAACTGTGCCTTTGTGTCCTCACATATTGTTCAGCATGGCTGGTTGTGCATGTCAGTTTTCAAAATCATTAGTTGTTCATTCATAATTATATCAATTCAATTATTTTTGTATACATTTCCCGTTGTGTTTATTTATCTATTTACTTGGTTATCTGTTTATCTGTTTATTTATTTATTTACTTATTTGATGGGCAGAGTCTTGGAGGTGGGGGCATTGTGGAAAATTCCACCATTGGATTAAATAGAGATCTCACCTTTCTGCGCAAGTTGTCGGTAGTGACTGGTGTTCATATTGTTGCTGGAACAGGTGTGTATGTATGTGTTTGTGTGTGGATGTGTGTGTGTCTGTGTGTGTGTGTGTGTGTGTGTCTGTGTGTGTGTGTGTGTGTTGTTCATACTGTTGCTGGAACAGGTGTGTATGTATGTGTTTGTGTGTGGATGTGTGTGTGCGTGTGTGTGTGTGTGTGTGTGTGTGTGTGTGTGTGTGTGTGTGTGTGTGTGTGTGTGTGTGTGTGTGTGTGTGTGTTGATGTTTGTATCTCTTTGTGTGTATGTGTCTGTGTGTGTGTCTGTGTATCTTCTCCAGATAAAGCACATATTTTAAAAGGCTTTTTACGTACTTGGCTATATTTTTTTCTGCATAAGACATACATATACATCAAAAAAGTATGTTGGAAGATATTGCTAATTTTCAGGGTTAGAACTAGCTGCATTAACAATTACTTTAAAAAGGCAGATATGTAAAATGTTAGAGGAACATTCTTCACTTCATTTGCTAGAATTTGTTATCAAGATTTTTTAGAAGACTGAATTTTTTTGGTTTTTTGAAAGCTGAGTGTTTAGTTTGAATAGGGTGCATCGGAACAGATTTTTTTTCCTTTCTTTTTTGTACTTTGAAAAAAACTGGACTTCCATCTTTTAACATACAAAATTGGTCATTTTGACATGAGTATTTCAGTTTTGTTCTCTGATTTTATCTGGCAGGATAGAGTGAGATGAAACTGATAGGTGGCAAGCGTCAATCATCGCAAGAGACAGGAGATGTTACTCTGTGTTCTCTTGTGGCTGACAGAGTTTATGAACGTCCACCCCAAGTCTTATCAAAAGTGTGTTTTTTCTGTTATATCGGTTAAGTGATTTTCTTAAATTACACATACGTTTATTTTGAGTATTGTATAATTTTTTCTTCTTCTTCTTCTGCGTTCACTCGTATGCAAACGAGTGGGCTTTTACGTGTATGACCGTTTTTACCCCGCCATGTAGGCAGCCATGCTCCATTTTTGGGGGAGTGCATGCTGGGAATGTTCTTGTTTCCATAACCCACCGAACGCTGACATGGATTACAGGATCTTTAACGTGCGTATTTGATCATCTGCTTGCATATACACACGAAGGGGGTTCAGGCACTAGCAGGTCTGCACATATGTTGACCTGGGAGATCGGAAAAATCTCCACCCTTTACCCACCAGGCGCCGTCACCGTGATTCGAACCCGGGACCCTCAGATTGACAGTCCAACGCTTTAACCACTCGGCTATTGCGCCCGTCGTATGATTTTTTCTGAGATTCCACCATCCATCCGTCTTGTTTTCCCCTGACTCATCATACAACTACCACCTTCTCTCTTACCTTGTGTTTGTTTATTCTTAACATTCAGATGTGAAAATTAAGAACCTTCTTCTACTTCTTCTTCGTTCATGGGCTACAACTCCCAAGTTCACTTGTATGTTCATGGGTGCACTTTTACGTGTATGACCGTTTTTACCCTACCATGTAGGCAGCCGTACTCCATTTTTGGGGGTGAGATTAAGAATAGATACTTGAACTAGGTGTCTACAACCACCAGTAGAATTCCTTCCCTCCTTATTTGTGATGGTTTTTTGTTTTTTGTTCTTGTTTTTCTTTTTGCAGAATTTTGTTGTTGTTGTTTTTTTGGTTTTTTTGTTTGTCTATCAGGATATGTTGTGGAAATATTTCAATCGGAGTCTACAAAGAGGATGTCCGAGGAAGCCATAGCAGCTCAGATCAGGGAGGATATATGTAGCGGTGTGGATGGAACGGACACCTGTTGTGGTGTCATCGGAGAGGTGGGCTGCAGCTGGCCCATCACAGGTAAATGTCTGGAACTTCAGGTGTATTGCTGAATGTTTTCTTTCTTTCTTCCTTTCTTTTTTTTTTAAAAAAAAAAGACTTTTTCGTTTGTTGTTTAGCATCTGCTTGTTCAGAATTATGTAGAAAAATGATTTGATGAAAGCAAGAAATTATGACTTCATGTGTATTGCTGAATGCTTTCTTCTTTTTAAAAAAAATTTTTGATTGAAGATTTTCTGGTTTGCTGTTTGGCATCTGCTTGTTCAGAATTATGTAGAAGAATGATTTCATGAAAGCAAGAAATTATGACTTCATGTGTATTGCTGAATGCTTTCTTCTTTTAAAAATTTTTTTTTTAATTGAAGATTTTCTGGTTTGTTGTTTGGCATCTGCTTGTTCAGAATGATGTAGAAAAAAACATTTGATGAAAGGGAGAAATGATGTAAATAATCACTGAAAATGCCAGTGGGTGTATTTTTCAAGTACATGTACTGACATTTTACAAAGTTGACTCAGACTGTCAGGATGGCGAATATGATGTCAGTGATGGGTTCAGTGAACCTTTCTTTATTACTGTCACTTGTTTTTTAAAACTGACATGACGAACTGACGTGATGTATCAGTACTGTTTAAAACTGACATGATGCGTCAGTACTGTTTAAAACTGACATGATGTGTCAGTACTGTTTAAAACTGACATGATGAACAGACGTGATGTATCAGTACTGTTTAAAACTGACATGATGTATCCGTACTGTTTAAAACTGACATGATGTATTAGTACTGTCTAAAACTGACGTGATGTATAAGTAGTTTAAAACTGACATGATGTATCAGTACTGTTTAACTCTCTCCATACGAACGGCGAAAGAGACGACGTTAACAGCGTTTCACCCCAATTACCATCATCAAAATATTGCAAGCGGAAGGCTCTTATACTGAAGAGGTGAATGTTGACAAAGAATACCACAATTCTGATGACAGAAGCTAAAGATTGGGTCATTCAGACACCCACTCGACATCCGAGGGGTCTGTGTAGAGGAGAAGAGAGGACTGGCCGTACTGAGTGAGTTAAAACTGACATGATGTATAAGTACTGTTTTAAAACTGACATGATGTATCAGTACTGTTTTAAAACTGACATGATGTATCAGTACTGTTTAAACTGACATGATGTATCAGTACTGTTTAAAACTGACATGATGTGTCAGTACTGTTTAAAAACTGACGTGATGTATCAGTACTGTTTAAAACTGACATGATGAACTGACGTGATGTATCAGTACTGTTTAAAACTGACATGATGTATCAGTACTGTTTAAAACTGACATAATGCATCAGTACTGTTTAAAACTGACATAATGTATCAGTACTGTTTAAATCTGACATGATAAACTGACATGATGTATCAGTACTGTTTAAAACTGACATGATGTATCAGTACTGTTTAAAACTAACATAATGCATCAGTACTGTTTAAAAACTGACATGATGTATCAGTACTGTTTAAAACTGACATGATGCATCAGTACTGTTTAAAACTGACATGATGTATCAGTACTGTTTTAAAACTGACATGATAAACTGACATAATGCATCAGTACTGTTTAAAACTGACATGATATATCAGTACTGTTTAAAACTGACATGATAAACTGACATAATGCATCAGTACTGTTTAAAACTGACATGATGTATCAGTACTGTTTAAAACTAGCACATTGCAGACTTTGAGAAACGCTCCTTGAGGAGCTCTGCTGCAATGCAGAGTGAGCTGGGGAGTCCTGCAATACTCCATCCGGGGCGTAATCCTGAAGCTCCCTTTGAGACCATGCGCATTTTCCTGGAGGCAGGGGGCGTGGCGGACAAGACAGTCATGTCACATCTGGATAGTATGTTTCACTCTCAGCTGTGTGTGTGTGTGTGTGTGTGTGTGTGTGTGTGTGTGTGTGTGTGTGTGTGTGTGTGTGTGTGTGTAGTTGGTTGGTTGGGATAGTTTCAGTTTCAGTTTGAGTAGCTCAAGGAGGGGTCACTGCATTCGGACAAATCCATATACGCTACACCACATCTGCCAAGCAGATGCCTGACCAGCAGCGTAACCCAACGCGCTTTGTCAGGCCTTGGGATAGGAATGCTCACTGTGTGAGAGAATGGGCCAGTGTGTGCAGATGGTCAAAAGTGAGAGACGGGTGTCTTTCTGTCAGAGTAACCATGGTTGATACCAGTTTTTGTCTGTGTGGGGTTTTTTTGTTGCTGTTTTGTTTTCTAACACCCGAGGAGAGCAGGGAATGCTTATTTCTCTTACTTTTTTTTTTTTTTTCTGGATTATATGTCTTACAACAGAAACTTATACCATTATTACAGTGACATAAATGATGAAGAAAACTTTATGTTTCACACTTAAGCATTCTCGATAGTCTGATGATGTTGAATACTAAAGCAAATCATAATAATATAAAGTATACACATCATAATTCCTTGATGGAACCATGTTCTTCTGTTGAGACAAACAGCTAATAGAAAGTAAGAGGTTTCTGCAATCTAGTTTTATTAAATGTGTGTGAATGTACTCACAGACATAGACATGCGCGTGCAGGCACACACACAGAAACTTTTTTCTGTTATGTATCAAAGTTCAAAGATGTATAAACTTGACATCTGCATCATCATACCATACACACACACACACACACACACACTTTGATGTTAGCGTTTCTTTCTATATTGTGCCTATGTCTCCCCTTTTAATGTTTTATTTTTTCCAATGCTCTGTATCTTTCCCCACCACACACACACACACACATGCGCACACACACATACACACACCATTCTTCACCCTCTGCCCAATACCGTTCCCACCACCACGCCCCGCCCTCCACCCCCCAACCCCCACCCTACCCCTTTTTTTTCACCCCCCCGTCTAATATCACTTAAAGTGGAAGACATTAAACTGAAGACTACACACTCTCACATGTAAACACATATTCTCTCACAAACGAAATGTACAAGCTAAGCACAGAAACACAGACATTACTCATATTTTGATACACCTCATATAGCGAAACAGCTCAGGTCCTGTGTCAGTAATGACGATTCTAACGCCTGTTTTCAGGAACATTTCTCAACACAGAACAGTTCCTAGAGTTTGCCAAGCTGGGATGCTACTGCGAACTGGACTTGTTTGGGGTTGAGGTCTCACACTATCAGCTGTGCAAAGAGATGGACATGCCCAGTGACGCTCAGCGCATCGCCTTCATCCGTGCCTTGCTGGACAGTGGCTATGACAGGAGAGTTCTTGTGGCCCATGACATCCACACCAAACACAGACTGGTAAACTCCAGTCTGAATATGTGTTTATGAAATGTGTGCTTTATGGAATGCATTTCTTTTTAATCTAAGCATTATTTACTTGACATTCTTTATTGTTTGGTGCATTTTGCTCTTTGTGTCCTTCTGTGAATGCATTGGACTGAGCTGTTGTAATGTTTTTATGTTATGTTTATATCTAGCTCGATGATGTAAGGCGCTTTGAGCAGCATTAGTACTGGATATCACGCCACAGAAGAGTTATTAATTATTATTATTGTATGTGTGTGTGTGATGAAAGCTTGTGTTTGTGTGTTTTTTTTCTGGATATACTGAATGCATATGATTATATGTAATTTTTGCATTTGGATATATATGTTCACATTGCAATGATAAATGCATGTTGTTGAATTTCAGATCTGGAGACTATAGTATATTACAGGTAAAGTTGGTTTTCACTGTGTATACAGTGAGCAAAACATGTTGTTGTTTAAATGGTGTTTTTTGTGTACTTATTATTCTACTGTACTGTTATTTCTATTCATCGGCTACAACTCTCATGCTCACTCACATGTGTGAATGGGCTTTTACATGTATAACTGTTTTTGCCCTACCATTAAGGCAGCCATACTCCATTTTCAGGGAAGTGGATGCTGGGTATGTTTGCGTTTCCATAACACACCAGTGAGTGTATGTGTGTGTGAGTGTGTGTGTTTGTGCATGCTTGTGCATGGTGTGTGTGTATACCACATGTATGTGTGTGTGTATGTGTGTGTGTGTGCGCACTTGCGCACATGCTTATTCAGTTGTGTGTGTGCTTCTCTGTGTGTTGCAGAAAAAGTACGGAGGCCACGGCTACACTCACATCCTGGAGAATGTGGTGCCCAAAATGAAACAACGCGGCTTCACTGAGGAAGAGGTCAAGGTCATTCTGACCCACAACCCTGCGGAGTGGCTGACCTTTACAAAATAATTGAAACATGGAACAGTGTGAGACATTGTGTTCTAAGCTTCCAATGCTGGCAGCTGACACACTGTACAAAACATAGTTACAGGGTGTATTATGAAACTTTGTATCTGTTGATTTTAGTGATTTGTGTATGCAGTTGACTGTTATCAGATCTGGCTTTGTACAATCATGTTATTTTACATGAAACAGTTACATGGTGCATTTAGAAACTTTGCACTTGTTGATTTTAATGATGCGTGTATGCCATTTCACTGTTTCCAGACCTGGCTTTATTTAATCATGTTATACTGATCAACACTTAATTATTTTACATGGTGTATTTAGAAACTTAACATGTTTATTTTCAGTGATGCATTTGACTGTTTCCAGACATTGCTTTAGAATAATCATGTTATAGTAATTGTTTTAGTTCTCATATGATTATAATCCTTCTAATACCCATATGATTGTAATATTTGCAATGATGTTTTAATACTCATGTGATTGTAACCTTTCTATTGTTTATTAAAACTTTTTTTTTAACACTTGTGATAATAGTTACTTTTTCACACTGTTGAAAATGCACTGTGCTAACAATTTTTAAACACTTTTAAAAACCCTGTTTTGTGGGTTTCGTGGACTATCACCTTCTACATTCAGTGAAGGTATTCTTTTTTGTTTGTTTTTTGCCAATCTCTGCTAACAGATTTTATGTGGATTGAAAAAAATGTTTGCATTGCACTTGTGGATTGAAAAAATGTTTGCATTGCACTCTCAGGTATTCAACTGCTCAGTTTATTTCTGTTGTGTATGAGATGTATCTACAGAAAATATATAAAACAAAAATATTTCATCGATGTATTTTATGTGTTATTGTTTTGCAGCTCTGCTTCACTTGACTTCTTTTTATCTTTTATTATTTAGAAAGAATATCTCTTGGTGTTGTTGAGAAAATGAATAGAAAATTTGGATATCCCACCAAGAACCTTTTCTTCATAAATTAGGGATCTTATTGAAAACCTTGTCTACATAAATGAAAGATGCTATTGAAACCTTGTCTACATAAATGAGAGATCCCACTGAAAGCCATGTCTCCACAAATGAGATATCCCTTTGAAAACCTTGTCTATGTAAGTGGGAAAGGCCACTAAGAACATTGTCTACACAAATGAGAGATCTCCTACATAGTGAAAACATTATCTAGGCCTACATGAATAAGATATCTCACTGAGAACCTTGGCTACATAAATGAGAGACATCCTATTGAAAATGCTATCTAAATAAATGAGAGATCCCACTGAAAACCTTGTCTACATTCATGAAACCCCTCTGAAAACTGTGTCTGAGTGATGGTTGTTTTCTGGAATGGCTGTATGTGGTTTTTAACTCAAGCAGAACACTGATTTACACCTCCTGATTACTGGTGAGAGAGAAAGAGAGAGACAGAGAGAGAGAGAGAAAAGGCAAAATTAGACTGTTCAGCTTCTTGCTTGGTCCACCGAAAGGGAGGTGTGGTTTTTTTTGTTGTTTTTTTACTGCAACTAAAGCAAGCAAATTAGATTTAAAGAAATTTTATCTTGCACAATAACCAAATGGTGTAAAGCGTTGGACTTTCACTCTGAGTACTGGTATCAGCTCCTGGTGGACTGACGGTTGAGATACTTGTGATCTCCCCAGGTCAACATGATATACTGACGGCTGAGATACTTGTGATCTCCCCAGGTCAACATGATATGTGCATGCTGTCTCTGTGTGAAAACACCCACAAAAGATCAAATACGCAGGTTTAAGATCCTGTAATCGATGTCAGTGTTTGGGGCGTTACGGAATACCGTCATGCATGCCCACAAAAGCTCTGTATTGTTCTGGGTAATGATATCTTTAGTATTGCAAACAGTAATACACAGGCTGCATGCAATCATAAAAAGCTTATTTATTGCAAACAGTAACAAACAGGTTCAGTATTGCAAACACTCATAACCAGGTTCTATATTACAACCGGTCATAATCTTATTTGTTGCACACAGTCATAAACATGTATTGCAAACAGTCCTAGATAGGACCTGCATTGCAAACAGTCAGAAACAGGTTTTGCATTCCAAATAGTCAGAAACAAGTTCTGAACTGCAAATGGTCAAAAACAGGTTTTGCATTGCAAACAGTCATAAACCGGCTGTGTATTGCAAACAGTCAACACTCTCTACTACATTCAGCATTCACTTCTGCAAACAATCATAAACCTCTACGTTATGTATTGCAAGCAAGCCTAACAACATTCTGCACTCCAACTGACCATAGACATTTTATGTAAGCAGGTGGCGTGGGGGCCAAGTGGTCGTGAGTCAGCCAGGGAAGCAAGAGAATCTGCATGTTTGGGATTTAATCCCACACTTAATAATGATAACAACAATAATAGTAATGTTTATCGGTATAGCGCTTAATCAAATGATTTCGCTCTAAGTGCTTATATATGAACATACATATAAATGTATATATATATATATAAACTGTTATATATATATATATATGTGTGTGTTTGTGTGGAGTGATGGCTTAGAGGTAATGCGTCCACCTAGGAAGTATTATATATATATATTATATATATTATATATATATATATATATGTGTGTGGGTGTGTGTGTGTGGAGTGATGGCCTAGAGGTAATGCGTCCGCCTAGGAAGCGAGAGAATCTGAGTGCGCTGGTTTGAATCAGCCGCTCAGCCGCTGATATTTTCTTCCTCTCCACTAGACTTTGAGTGGTGGTTTGGACGCTAATCATTTGGATGAGATGATAAACCGAGGTCCCGTGTGCAGCATGCACTTAGCGCACGTAAAAGAACCCACTGCAACAAAAGGGTTGTTCCTGGCAAAATTCTGTAGAAAAATCCACTTCGATAGGAAAAAACAAAACAAAACAAACAAACAAACAAAAAAACTGCACGCAGGAAAAAATGGGTGGCGCTGTAGTATAGCGACACGCTCTCCCCGGGGACAGCAGCCGAATTTCACAAAGAGAAATCTGTTGTGATAAAAAGAAATACAAATACAAATATATATATATATATATAAATAAACTCTTTATAGTCCCAAGATTTAAGACTGGTCACCACACCATGACCTGTTGGGCTGTGTGTGTGTTCCTCCAATAAAGACAAAAACAGAATATACTTTTTATGTTTTTATTTGCATACATACACCCAGGATAAAAAAAAAAAATTTTTTAAAAGGCCTATTATAGGCTAATAATAACTATAAAATACATAGGCCAATATTCCTATTATCAGAAAGATTCCATGTTGTGGGTTCTGCTATTATCTTTCTTACTCATTTAACGGTTTTTAATTTACCTTTTCCGAAACTGTTTCTCAGTGTTTTATTAACCCTAGGCTATGAAGGCCTGTTTATTTTAGCACTGGCTTGTCTCCTCTCAAAGGGATAAACTTAGTAGGCTGTGGGCTAAGATGCTATTTTACTGATCCAATTCAATTTTCAAGCCATCCCCTGTTTTGGCTCTAATTTTTTACTATACATACCTCTAGCCTTCCGCGAATTCAAAGACTAAAACAATACACAACCAAACGTTTATATTTTATGAACCAGTTGGCCGGGGGCGAAACGACCACGAATGGGGCGAAACGACCACGAATGGGGCGAAACTACTGTGGTATAGGGGCGAAATGGTTGGGGGCGAACTGACAAGGGGGCGAAACGACCCGGCGGTAACCCCGCCTGCAAACAGTCATAAACAGAGTCAGTATAGAATGTGAGCGGCAGGCATAAAGGTGCCCCTGCTCCCTTATTATTTTTTATTTATTTATTTTCCAGCAGATTGGTGAAGTGTATAATTATATAGATCAGTGTGCACTTCTTGACACCTCAGTCCTTGAAACTGAGACTGTTAACTGATGGTGACCGGGGATCCGAGTCAGTGGTCACAGGACCGACCGGCGGTGATCATGCTCTCACATCAAGTTCTTTACGATCTCATTATTCATTGAAATAATTGTTTCACATCACCGAGTCACAATGGCCAAGAACAGTTTGACCACCATGTTCTTTTCAGTCTTATCGTCACGTGTGCACTGGTTAAAAACTTGACTCAGTTGGTAACTTTGTCACTGATTCAAGTACCATAGACAATTAAAAAGTCTTTATATCAACTGACAATAAAAGGTTATTCAGTGTGATGTGTAAACTGACAGTCCCAAACTTGGATTTGGAAAACAGGGACAGCAGCACCTATAAGCTTATCGAGTGATTGCCAAACCTCGGCCCGGTGTCAGCCAAGTCTAATCATGGATGACGTTACAACGCATGAACCGTTTCGATATGACGTCATTTATAGCTGCGTCGCGCTCAGACTGGACGTAGTCTGTCGACGGACTTGACGACTATTTGTTTCCGAATCAGCGGCAATGTACTTGTAATTCTTTGGTAATTGGAATGCAGAACGGTGAACAGGTACGGCCATTATCCCAATGCAGCCTAGTGGAGACGTTGTTTTGGATGTTGTGATGTTTATACCATTTATTTAGTCAGACGTTCGCGGAAGTTATGCGCGGCCTTCACCCTCCTGGAAGAATAACCCGCCAAAGCTTGGTACAGTCGTGTGTTCGCCAAGCCATTTTCATTCCATTTGAAGTTAGCATGCTCGTCGAGTTCTTAAATCATATATGATATAGTTGTTTGTTGACAAGTACCATAGACATGGTTTTTAGCTTAATCAAACGTCAGCGAGGCCTGCGTCGAACTCATCATTATGTTGGTCGCCATTTTGAAATGTGACAGTCGGATTGTGAATTGATTTTAAGCTTATTTATCAAGTTCTAGACCAAGCACACTAATGTAGTGCACACACGTAACACAGGTGACCATACTATAAGAATTTTATCGATGATCAAATGTACAAACTTGTACAGATAACGTATTTTAATTTTTTATCGTCACACATGACCAGAAACTAACAAACTTTTCAGAACGGCTAACCCGAGCAAATAAATAAGGAAGAGTTTGCTTTCAGATTCTTTGCAGGCGTAATGTTTAGCTCAACAGTTCACATATTGTTCTGTTGCTGATACATATTAATATCGATTCCAAACAGAAAAAGTACTGTTACTTTTGTAATTTTGTTCAGATGTGTTGTGCATGCGAAAGAACTTTGCAAATCAAGGGAGGCTATTCAATGTGCTTTTCAGAATGTCGTCTGCTACAGACACGTACCAGATCTCGGCGTCGCTCAACTCCCAAGTTTCAGTAGTTATTGTCGTTTCTTTTATTCGTGGAGCGTCGAGCGTGTTAAAAAGGCAGGCTAGTTATAGGTGGGCAGATGCCTGTTGATGAGTCTTGCACCACTTCTGTGGGAAGATGTTTCAAATTCTTACTCAAGGGAAGGATGTGGTGATGTGATGAAAAGGCTAGGTCCTGTGCAATGTATATTGTGTTTAATGCCTGCACAGAAGAACCTTCAACAAAAAAAGACCATTAATTTCAGAATCGTATTATATGCCTCATAGAATACAGACCTCAGTCTCAGAAGGTTCACCTGAATAAAAGAAAAAATATATTTTACAGGAGGAATAAACAGCAAACTCTTCCATATCATCTACATTGAGCAGAATTTAATGCTATTGATTGAAGACTACTATGTGCAGGCCCTTTAGAAAAAAAACAAACAAAAAAGACTTTAGTTTCCCATTAGAAAGATGAAAAAGATTCATGGTGCAGCCTTGTGTTTTGGGGTCTTCAGGTATTGAATGTCATCTTATGGAACACTTGGTGTTCTTCTGACAAGTACAAGCAGTTAACTCAAGTTGATAAAGACCTCTCCTGACCAGCATGAAGCAGTAGTTATAAAACTAAGGCAGGGGACATTTTCATTTTATTCTATTCTCAAACTAGTTGAAAAACATGTTTTTAAGATAACTGATAAGTAATTTCAATTTTGGTTTTGTCTTGTCTCATTATGTCTAGAAATTATTTTGTGTTTTGTTTGAGTTTTAATTTGAATGGCTTTGTTTCTGGCATGCTTTCAGCCCTGTTGACTTGGTCTGTGTCAGTCTGGTCAACTGAACTAAAATTAAACATCTGCCACTCATCCACCAACTGATGATGACAGTGAGTCATTTGCTTGCCTAGCCAACGAGCCAGACTGAGAGCACTTCCTCTGAAAAAGGACAGTGATATATTGCTGTGTCCATTTGTCAGTACCCTTCATGAATTTGTGGACACTTCATCTTCAGCATCTGTGGGCCCCAACTCCCCACATTCACTTATGAATGACTTTTTTTTTTATCCACCATGTGGACAGTTTCACATAGTTTTTTGGGGGATGTGCACACTGGGTTTGTTCTTGTTTCCATAACCTAACAAAACTGACATGTGTTAAAGGATCTTTAATGCATATGTTTGAACACAGCTTTAGAAACACTCACAGATTTAGACACATAGATCTGTCTCTTTGGTGGGTGAAAGAGACTTAGCTGTATAACAGCCTTAACATACGAGCCCACAGCTTACTCTGGCCAGTCTTTGTCAGAGGTCTGTGGCATCGGTGAAAACCTCTTTGTAATGAAAAATGCAACACAAAAACAAACATTTTGTTTTATATCTTAGCCTGTTGCCATTTTCTTATTCATAGTCATAGACTATTTTACTTTTAAAATGCTGTAAGTTACATGTTGATCATTTATTGCAGTCTCTGAGTATTTTGCACTTAAACTCGGGCATACTGACATAGAAAATTATGTTATAAATGTTGCTCTGCCATTTTCAAAGAAGAGGGAAAGGTTGGAGGAGGTGGAAGACAGTCACAAAAACTTGTAAAACATTTAACAGCATGGAATGCAGATCTAAAGATCACAAATGAACTTAGCTGAGCATTGCTGATTTCTTGGATAATGCAAAAGAATTAGGGTAAACTTGTGGTTTCACTTCTATGAGGTCAGCAAAAAATGGGTACCTCTTTCTCAAACAGAATTTGAAAGTGGCAACCCTACCCCCAAAAGGTCTTCTTTTGGAATTTTTAGTGATTTTACTTGGAATTAAAATCTGAATTTTACTGGTAATTAAAATATGTATCTTTGCCTCATCGTGTGATATTTTGAATTTGATGCGTGCAGTGCTGAAAAAAATGAGTGAAAATCAGAAAGGCGGAGTGGACATCAGAGATTACGTGAAGATGTACACTAACGATGATCCTACTGCTGACACAAACGGTAAGATACATTTCAAATTCTTGTCTGTCATTTGTGTGCATTTGATATGGATTTTGATTTATTTGATTGATTTTAACTGCTGTTTGTTGTGACTCATGTGCACCAATCAGTTGCTAGAAAAGATAAGTATTGTTTGCTAACACACAGCTAACTTTTGACACTGTTGTAGTAGTTATAGTAGTTATGTTTGTTAAAATGTGTTCTTTGGAAGATTATTTCCATTGATAATTTTCTGTAGTGGACCTAAGATACACTTGTCACTGTCAGCAAGTGTTTCATTTTTGGGGCTTTGATATTGATAATATTTTATTATGTTATGCATGTATGTAACTTGTAAGTATAATTGTGTAAATATTTCTTTGTCATGCTTTCATTCTTTGTGTCATTCTTAAAGGGGAAAAAGGAGTTAAGATTCTAAAATAATATGTTCATTTATCTACATACTGGCTGTTGCAAAGAGCAGCAATACACAAATACAGACTATTTTAGTGTGTTTTTGTATGCAAAATGTGTGCTGTTGACTGAATTGTTGAATGCTTTTGTATTGATTAATAGATCTGTCTTATCTGAAACTGTTGAACAAGTTTTTTGGGTGTGACTAACAATGACTGACAAATGTTAGTCTGTTAACACTCTCCAGGCAAACGCTATATACCGTTCTGGGGATAAGAAAGTTTCAGATGAAGGAATGCTACATGTAGTGTTTGCACTGATAGGAGGTGTTTCATGTGGCACTCACATGACCCTCAGGAGCTATAACATAATTATGTGTGTTATTTGATACATTATTTGAGATGCATTGAAATTTGAAGTGATAGTGCTCACAAGTGCTTGTGATGATGGACAGTTCGTGTAATTAATTTTTCATTGTTTATCTTGTTTATGCAGGTACAGAACCACCGGAACTTACTGGTATACAGGTACGTAGAATCAGTATATTTCAAAGGAAATAAATATGCAAGTTAGAAATAATTGATTTTTTTTTTAAAAAGAAGATAGCGTCAAAAACAACCCTCTTCCACCAACTCAAAGAAAAAAAAAAGGCAGCAGTATCAGGAGTAGGCATTCAATCTAAATAAGTTGGATAAAAATATTGCTTACAATGTTACATAAATGCGTTTACATGGTATATGTTATTGCTATTTGATGAATATGATAATGGCTGATTTTGAGTTTTCTTTTTTGAAAGTTCTAATTCGTTGATAAATATTGTCCAAAGCTTTCAAAACTGTGAAAATAACAATCCAAGTTAAAGAGTCAAATGCTGTTTTCAAAGTTGATAACAGGGTAATAGATCTGGAACATTTAACTGTTTTAAGTAGTTGATTAAGTCAAACATTAGTCTTATAGACTTTAATTTAAATGAACTCTTTATTCTGTTTGAGATGCTTAAAGATCTATCTGATACACTTGTTTTTTTAAAGTTCATTGTAAACATAATTGATAAGAGGTGGATGAATGCTTGCTTTCAGAGAATGAATCATTTTTCAAGTGATAGAGGATAGTGTAATGAACATTTTCAGACAAAAACAGTGAGTATTTTCCACTGAAACATGACCTCCCATGTTTAGATGACAGCCTTTTCAGCATGGTGTATGCTGTCTTCAGGTGAAGTTTGAGGTGGAAGACCCAGAATATGACCAGAGTCTGGTGCCCAGCACTGTCACTGCCGGACTTCTGCGCTCCTTCCACTCGCCTCAGGTGGTGACTTCCTCTCAGAGTGCCGCAGAATGGACAGGATCCTCCTCGGCCATACGCTCAGAGCTGCTGAAGATCAAAGACTTGAACTCAAGCACCACTCCTCAAGATGTCACCAGCGTGATTGAAAACGTGCTGAAAAACAATGAGAGCGTGTTGGCAAAGAATGACGCTCAGGGCTATAAACCACAATCGAGGCGAGGTCGTCCGGCCCTGGACGGGAGTCGATCAAAAGACTCTGTGTTCCCTGCTGTGGGCCACAGTTTGACCTTTCCCACAGGTCCGTTGACGCAGGGTCGTGTCTCAGGGAGCGGCAGTCGAGCCAGTCTCGTGTCAGACCACAAGATACTGCCAACCCAGCTGGGTCAGCTGATGCGACCCAAGAGTCCCACGCGCCGTTGTGCCATTCAGGAGAGAGACAAGTCCCACTTCAGTCTGGCACTGATGGAGTCCAAGGTGGGCTGCGAGGAAGGGGAGAAGATCTTCAGGGTGCAGGAGCATGAGATGGTGTGCGCCGTGTCCTCGCAGACCAAGTTCCTGAACAAGGAGGGGCGGCTGGTGTCATCAGTGGACATCAGCTACTACTGGTGTAACTTCTGCAACTACTCCACCACCAGCAAGAGCTTCCTGATGCAGCACGTCATGGAGCACCGCTTCCATTGCAAGTACTGCCGCTACCAGTCTTTCTCCAGGGCGGACGTCATCCACCACTCCACCCACACCCACCCCGGCTTCCAGGAGACGGCTGCCATCACCCAGTACTGCACCCTCCTGTCTGACTACCTACGCATCCACAACCCTTCAGAGGTGCAGCTGGACCAGCGTGGGAAGAGGAAAGACCCGCCCCAGGATGACGGGGACACAGGGTATCAGCCGTCTGGCAAAGTCCGCCGCAGTGAGGTGAGCAAGGACAAGGTGCAGAAGAGCTATTCTGCAGACTTTGATCTGTTTGACGTCCATGTGGAAGAGTTGAAGGAGAGGGTTGGGGATGAGGAAGGAGGGTCAGGGGCGTCTCAAGAATCAAGCGGCAGCGGCAGCAGCAGCAGCAGCAGCAAGCCGAGCAGTGCCTCCTCCTCCTCCACCATGGTCCTGCCTTGCCCCCCTGACCCCGGACCTCCAGCGTCCAGCCTGGTGTCCAGTCTGGTCAGCCAGCCCATGTCAGCCGTCACCCAGTCCTCTGCCCTCAACGGGGGTCAGCCGGTCATCACTCAGGTGTTCTCTGCCTCCACCTTGCCCCCAACCTTGGCCCCTGACGTTCCAGTGGCGGGTAACTCGCAGCCTGTCAGCGTGACCACCCCTCAGGCCAGCCCCTCCCCTACCCCTCCCCCTCCCCCGTTCTACGCCAACAGCGTTGGAGCCGGCGCCATGCAACAGATGCGTTCCAATTTGTATTGGAGCTGTGGCTACTGCACCTTCACCAGCACGTCTCAGAGCGGGATCAAGGAGCACTCCGTCCTTCAGCACAGTGGGAAGCCTCATCGCTACGTGGCCCTCATCAAGTCTGAGGGGAGCATGTCCACCCCTCCTGCAACCAGCGCCAGCAGTACTGACCAGACGATGGAGAGTGAAGGAACCACGGAGACTGGCAAAGCAGCATCTGCCCATGTGGAGTCCTCTGACAGGGCCGAGTCCGAGGAGCCCCCAGTGCTGGTGAAGCAGGAGCCGGTGGAGGCAGAGGACCCGTCTGTGCCCATCAGGGTTCGCTTCCCCACGCCCCGGAACCAGTCCAAGGATGTGACTGTGCTCAAGTGTTTCCACTGCAGCTACAGCTCACGCAACCTGCCGCCTCTGCGCAATCACATTCTGAACCGTCACAAGGGCAAGTGCCTGGTGGGGGTGGGTGGCACCAGCAGTCGGGTGTTCATGTGCGCACGCTCTGACTGCATCTTCCGCTCCTCCTCTGGCCAGACCTATTTGAGCCACTCCCAGGAGTGCACACCCTGGCTGGCATCGGAGACGGCTGATGTGGCCAGTCACCTGAAGAAATGCCTGGAAGCCACCATCCATGTCGCCGAGGAGACTCAGACGGCCTTGACCTCCCCTCCTGTGTCAGGATCATCGTCGGCAGCTGCGGCTGCCCACTCCCAGGTAAGCTATGACCAGTTTTCCTGTATCTATTGCCAGTGCCAGTTTACATGGAGTAAAAAGCAAACTAAACGCCATGTCTTACAATGCCACAGCACCAAGTGCCTAGTCATGAGAGATGTCAAAGCTCACCGCAACAGGAAGAGATCTTATGTTTTCTTCTGTAGGTGGTGCACGTGGGAGGGGAAGACAAAAGAGGAACATGACGTCCACAGCCTCGTTTGCCTTCCGGCCCAAGGTCAGGGTGACAGCCAGCGAGATGATATCCTGTATGATGATGGAGAGGTCTGTCTCCTTGGCAACGGTACCCCGGCTAGCTGTGAAGACACAGGTGAGAACGGTGACAGAAGTGTGGTTTTGAACAGTGAGGAGGAGGAGGACTTAGGGCCTCCCGATATCACGCATGATGAGGAAGATGTTGACAGATTGCAGTTTGTGGGTGGTGAGTCCTCTGAGCACATTGCCACCAGCACTGGCCTTCGGTCCTCGTCTTCCACTGCTGAAGCCAATCCACCATGCAAAACATTCCTGAGTGATGGAGTTCCCCAGCTGTACATAAGTGACCCCAATGGCATTGATTCTGATGATTCGGATGAAGCACAGTCAGTTTCTGCTGCTTTTCCCAAAGACAGTGACAGAGAACCCTTCCCCCAGAACCAGAGAGGAGGGCAGAGAAAGGCTAGAAGTGGGACCAAGAAAGATGGTGTGATGCTTTTGAAGACTTCTTACCGTGTTGGCCGGAAAGGCAAGCACCAGTCTTTCAGCAGTGCCACCAAGTACAAGAGAAAACCCTTGGGGAGTGTGCAGTGTTTTTTGTGCGGCTTTGAGACTGACACACTGCGGTCCCTCAAACTGCACATGAAGTCGCGTCACAACCAGCACGTGGTGTTCAGCTTCCGGAGCCTGTACCACAGCTCGCTGCACCTCAAGTGCCGCTTCTTCGTCTGCCCGTTGCTGGACTGCCCCCTGTACCGCTACAACGAAGCAGATGTGGTCAGTCACTACCGCCAGTGCCACGGCAAGTACCCACACCTCTACCTGGACCCGGACTACTCCCCAGCGCCCATCAAGTTCCAGCGAAGGGCGAACCTGAAACCCCAAGAGAATAAGATTATTGTTAAGAGAGAGAAGAAAATCACCGGTAGGTCTCCTCCTCCGAGTTCAGAACCGGAGGGGCAGTATCTGTGTCTGTACTGTGACCGGTACTGCTACTCCAACTCCATCAGCAGGATGAAGGCTCACCACCTGGCCGTGCACCCCTCTCAGCCCATCGTCATTCGCGACGTGGTGGCCTTCAAGAGGAAGAAGATGTCGCGCGTGTCGGTGTGCAAGAACATCCACTGCGACTTCAGCACCTACATGGGGCGGTGCCTGGAGGAACACGCGGCCACGGTGCACGGCAGCCAGTGGGAGAGCGACGGGGCGGGGCAGGTGATGCAGTGCACTGTGTGCGGCTGGATGACCTGTGATGACGCTTTAGTGCACCAGCACTTGACCTCTGCCCACGCTGGAGACAACAGTGCCACCATGGTGACGCTCAATCCTTATGATGATCAGTGTGTGTAGAGGACTTGGGTGGAAGGGCAGGTGTGTGTGTATGTGTGTGTGTGTAAGGAGGATGTGTGGAGACAGTCCAGTCTGCTGGCAGAGACACCTGTTACCGTGACACTGGGGTGGAGGGTGTGTATGTGTGTATTGGGGGGAGGGCATTGGGGGGAAGGTGTGAAGAGAGTGCAGTATGCTCACAGAGAAACCTGTTAGATACTGAGGAGACTTATTGGCATTGCGTGGAGTCTACACATTTTCTCCTTCCCTGTGCTCCACCTTCAATCTGCGTGTGTGTGTACATAGAACTAATGGGAGGAGCCTGTGTGTCAGTGCCGCATTTTGTGCCCTCCATCATGTGTGTTGTTGAGTCTGAGAAGGAGGTAAGCTCAGATAGCCAGGTTGTTGCAGGAGAATCAGAACAGTGCAAGTCACCCTGACATTTTTCATTTTCAGATTGTGTTAGTGGTACATTCCATTTGACTGTAAACATGGAACTCGGAAACTACAAAGGAGCAGTTTCATCACAACAATTAAGACCAGCACTTGATCTCGATCTTGACTCTTCCATGCCTTTCCTGTGTAAAATGAACAAACAAGGACTGTTGTCGAATTACTGCAAGTTTTGGCATTATGAATATCCTGCACCTGAGACTAACATGAAGTTAACACATTGTTACAATCTATGCAGAAAATTGTTGATGCTCTCAAGTCCAAGGGGTATGCCAGTGGTGGAGAGAATCATCCTCCTCTTTGCAAAGTCAGCATGATTTTGCTCCCATTGACCTTAGTTGTAGTGCTCCAGCTTGTAACTTATATCAGTGTCAACATGGTGAAAAGTGCAGCACACATTAAAAGGATCTATGTTTTGTGCAGTAAGTTTTGTGTTCTACTCACTGATGCTGCCTGTGTTATTGTCACAGTGTTTATTGTGTTGGATAACTCTGAAAAGGAAGACTGTAGATAGAATTTAGAAAGAAACAGTGCTAATTTGGGCTAAGAAAAAAACACTTTGATCTTTACAGACAAGGTAGGGACTTCTCAGTTTTTGGAATTGTTCCAAAATGTATTGAAATGTATTACCTATCTTATACTGCAGTACATGTATGTATTTGAACTGCTGGATCTGAAAAAAAAAGTTGACAGAAAAGACGATTTTGTTTTATCTTATTGACACAATCTGCTTGTGGTAAGAAAGATAGGAAATAATGGACAAGTACTGTCATTGTTTTTTTGTGTGTTTTTTGGGTGGTGGTGGTAGGGGGTGGGGGTGGGGGAGTGGTGGTAAGGGCCAGTAATAAACATAAGGATGTATTCCATATTATACAGTTGTTGCACAATTTTGAGTTCTTGTTTGGCTGGCATTTAAATGAGATAGGTTGGTCTTGACTGGCATTATGTAAACCTTGTTGTGGAGCTGTGTAAAAAATGGGTGTGTCATGTCCACAGCACTGTTATCCAGTGTTGGTTTTCCTTTGTAATATCCAAATCTCTGATGAGATGGTGTGCAGAGTGTCTGTGCAATGATCCTCCACTGCTCTTGAGGTGGTTTGGCTGTTGTTCATCCATATATACTGCCCACTGGTCAGGCTGTCCCATCAGTGTAATCACTGTCACAGTGGTCATTTCAGAATGTAGCATCAATCATTAAATGTCTGGCCTTTCTCTTCTGTCTTTCTCTGGCTGCCTCTTTCTCTACCTCTTTTAGACACTTTCTCTACCCTCCTGTCTCTCCCCACTTATATCTCTCCACCCTTTTCTCTTCCTCCTCTTTCTCTCTTTTTGTGTGTCAGTAAGTTGATTGGTTTTTTATTTATTTTATTTTTTTTTATTTTTTTTTTTTTTTACTTCATGGTCACAGGAAGCTTCAGGGACCTGCTTCTCCCTGAGTGTGCTTTTGTTGTAACCTGTATCGTTGACCTGGACAAGGTTGTGATGGACAATAAAAGAAATGGTCTCTCCTGTATACATGTATGATGATGTAAATGGAACTTTATCATAAACCACTTGAACAAGTTTTGAAGCAGCTTTTTATGAAGAACTTTCAAAATAATGCAAAAAATTTTTTAGTTTCATTAAAACTAACAAAGTCTCAGAGTAGTTGCTGTGGGTCTCTATTTTGTGTTAATGCATATTCCTGGCTCTTGTGCATGTATTTTGATTTAAAAGCTTCTGTGTGTGAGGCATAGTGGAGGATGATTAAACATTGTTTTGTTTTTTGATTATTTTTTGGCTGTTGAAAAAATATGTGTTCACAGTAATGTGGAGGATGAAAATATTAATTACCACTGTATAAGTATATATTCTAGTGTTGGAAGTAAGTTGTGACCTTCAGGCTTCACTGTATAAGGTCATTATTATTATTATTTTTTAATTTTGTAAAAACTATAATCTTATTCCTTGCAAGACATGGATGAAAGCATTATCATGATCTTACTGTAATAAGAAGGAGAGTAAAACAAAACAAAAACAACAAACAAAACAACAGCAACAACAACAAACTAGCAAAAGGTATAGATTTTTTGGATAATCAAATGATAAGTTAACCAAAGAACGAAAAATCATGGTCACAGATGGATTGACAGTCTTTTTCTCAGTATATTATTTATATTAATTTTAATTTAAATTCGTGGGAACAACTGACATTGAATTTGAAGGTTGGTGACATGAATTTGTGACACTTGCCATGAAAGGCACTTTCAGTCTTTGGGAGGGGGGTTGTAGGGAAAGCCAGTCCACTTACATAATTCAGGCACTCCATTTCAGGATTGTATTCTGTGGATCTACAATTATTTCTTCTACACTTGCTTATAGTTATCGATATAAATGTATGTGTATGTGTGCACATATGTGTGTGTGTGCTGTGTGTTCGACTGATCTTTTTTTCAGCTTACTGTAATGTAAAGGGCTTTAACTTAGTTTAAGGGGTTTAAAAGAGCTCTATAGATATTCTTTTAATTACATATACTTTACCATGACCCACTGATGAAGACTCCAGCATGTGTGCATGGCTAGCATTTTTATTTATTTATTTATTATTATTCTTAAAGATATTCATCCTGTGACTTTATCAGTTCATCATATGCAATAAAAAAAAAACAAACCAACTTTATCATATACTATGATATAGGATAGAAACTTTATTTAAAAACAACAAAAACAAACTACATAAAAATCTTTTAGAAAAGATAGGGCTGATAGAAACTATGAAAAATCAAACCTAGAGCTGAACATCTTACACTTTGTGTTTTTTTTGTTGTATCAGTAATGTAAAATGAACAAAAAGCAATAATAAAAATTAATATCAGCTAAGTGAATCACTGAATCACTGTTAAGAATTAAAGATGTGGAGCTGAAGAAAGATGACTTCCATGATACTCATACTGTCATAGTGAAATGTACAGTCAAGTCATTCCTCAAGATGATATATTTTAACAGTTGAATCAATTTACATTCCAGTTTCTTTAGGGATTTGTTTCATTAGTTTGCTGGCCAGCCAATCTGCTTTACTGATATTAGTGTTTACAACTGAAAATTTTCAGAGTTTTTGTACAGGTGTTGCTTCAATTTGTTCATGCGTTTATTCAATTATTGGATTCCACTTTTAAAAATATGTGTTGTGCTAAAAACAACTGTGCTGATGTATTAACTGAAAATGTGAAATCCAGTTTTTATGTTTTGTTTGCTGAAGAAACATGTATGCAGTGTGATATTTTTTTCTTTTCCTTTTTTTTTTCTTCTTTTTTTAATTTTTTTTTTTTTATACATGCCAAGTCTCATTTTCCATAATCTGTGTACAATACTGTAATAATTCTTGTTGTTTTTTTATGTGCCTCTATGTCCTCTGTGAAGATTTTGTAATTCTTTAAAATTTAAGTGTGTGTGTATGTTTTTGTACTATTATAGAAGCCATTAGGGCACAAAACCAACATGTTTGATTTAAATATCATTCCATGTTACATGCGAGAAGATTGTGGCGAATCAGGTTTTTATCTTGAGACAGCAGTTTACATATGATCTTAGCAGTCAATGGAACGTGAAGCTAGCAGTAAAGAGTTGGTGATAAATGATCAACAACAAACTGATGTCTTGCAGACTATGTTCCAGAAATTCTGACTAGCTGTCAGTTTAACTCAATGGGTATGTTAGGGGCTCTGTCAGTACAAACAGTATCCCTGCTTCTGGATATCTGTGCTAGAAGTTTCCTCTTTTCTATCACTCTTTTTGATTCTGGCTTGTTTTGTTTCCTTGTCTTGTCTTTTCCTTTCTTGCCTTCTGCCTTGCTGGTCCATTTGCCTGTATTTTTTTTTTCTTTCTAGAAAGCCTTGATTTTTTTTTCTATTTCATTTAAAAAATGTATAAATTGGGTTTACTTTTGCTGTGCAGTAAAAATGTTCTTTTTTTGCATCTGGGAGTTTTTGGTTTAGTATGCCTGTTAGTGTTATTGTATATAATTATGACATAACTTTGTGTATTATTATTTATGTTTGATTATGTCCATGTTCATCAATCCTCTGGAGAAAAATTGATGGAATTGTCAACTCCAGAGGCTTGTCTTTGGACAAGCATTTATGTGCACAAACATCATGCCTACTTGTGCCTAATTTTCTTTTTTCTAGTTTTTTTTTCTCCAGGTTCCATAGAATTGATATTTGCAAGCCTTTGATATGGCCCTGTATGGTGTGCTGGGCTATTTAAGCAACAAAGATAATGCTGTCATCTTCCATCTGGGAATCTCTTGAGCCAGCTCAAACCTAGGGGACCAAGAAGGTGAAAAGGTGCTGTTGTGAACACAAAGGTCTTGATCTGGAACCAGACTGACCTTCAGTTGAAAAGGGGAAAATCATTTTTGATGTGAAGTTGGCAAGGTAAGACATTCTAGTACATAAGCTGTCAGTTTCACCTGATTGTAAAAGGATGTGCAGTGTGATAAAAATAGTGTGAGAAAAAATGGAAATGAAGACTTGTTAATAGCACTTTTTTTGTTTCTCATGGAAAGATGTATGTGGACGCCTTTTTATTTCTTTTTCTTTTGATTATTCTTTACATTATTTTTTTTTTCTTCTGATAGCATATTAATTATTGTTTCTTTATGACAATTTTGTAAGTTCTTTTTTTTCTGTACTTTGGGGAGCTTTTCATGCCTGTTGTTCTATTTTTGTAACAGAAAAATGTAAAAATGTGATGATTGTTCCAGAAGTTACGGCTGCAGATTGAAAGTTATTGGGAAGAGGGGGGCAGGTGGAGGGGTAACAACAAATGGGGAATTCTTTTTCCACAGGTGGATGAACTTGTCAGCAGAATGGAAAGCACACTGAAAAGTTGGCCAGCTTTCACAAGCTGATGTGAGATTGATCATGGTGGAGAGTGAACCTCGCCCATGTCCCTAATCTCTGTTTCAGTCTTTGTCAAACGTTTCAGTCATCTTTTTTAAATGGGATGTTGAGAGCTGATATGTATGTTAGGAAAATGTTTTGATTAAAGAAAATCATAATGTGAAAAAAAAGAAGAAAACAAATGAACAAGCATTACTTTTGTCAGGTGTGCAGAGATGATAGAATCAAACATTCTCACACTGCGGTCCAAGTCCGAACGTTTTGATGAATGGTATTTTCTAGAGAAAATCATGCTTTCACTGAGAGTGGATTTGTAGTGGATTTGCGTTTTTCAGCTATTAATTTGTTACACCAGACCAATTTAGACAATGGTGTTTCTGTGTTGTGAAATGTGATTGAAACAGTAGTATGCAATAAACATATATAAAGCCTTCACAGGGAAATAGTGTATGACTTTAAATTTACTGTGAATTTTTGTGAGATGATTAGCTGAGCAAGTGACAGGTGCAGCAGCTGACTGGTTAAAGCCTTGGACTTTCAATCAGGTCTTGTGTTTGATTCCTGGTCATAGCACTTGGGTTAAGGATGGAGAGTTTTGCCATCTTCCAGGTAGATCTGCCAGTACCTAAACCCCCTCCATATGTTTACACATGCAGAAAATCAGATGCGAACCTAAGGATCCTGTAATCCATGACAGTGTTTTGTTGGTTACGAAAACAAGATCATCATACCCAGCATGCACATCCCTGGAAATGGAGTGGGGCTGCCTACATGGTGTGGTGATAATAGTAATGTGGGTAAAATCTCACTCCTACACATGTATATAAGCAGTTAACATGGGAGCTGCAGCCCACAAATGCTGAAGAATGATTAGCTGGGCAGCTGGTTGACCAGAAATAACAGGTAAATTCTGGCTTGCCCAAGGGCCAGTAAAATACAGGTAAGGGGCTTGCCCTGTGAATTGTGTCTTGGTGAAGCATTGAGGGTGTATCCCACAAAGTTTGGTCCTTTATTCATCGTTTATTGTTTATCTATTTATAGTCTGTTCATCTAAGATGATATTAGACTGAAAATCCTTTATTCATGATACAGTTCTATCAGCTGTTTTGGTTTCCACTTCCTTCAGGTGGACCCTCCATTGTTGCCTGTCATCATGTCAAGCAGTCTAGTTGTGGTCTTTTCTCTGCATTTGGTAGGCAGCAACTCGCACTTCCACTGCCATGTATGAGTGGGCTTGTATGTGCATGCCCGTTTTGACCCTGCTGTTTATGCAGCAATCCATGATTTTGGAGGAAGGAGTTTGCATGCAGGGTATATTGTTTCCATTACCGACTGAACACTGGCATGGATTACGGGACCTTTATCATATCTATTTGATCTGCATGCAAAGACAGATGAAAATGGATTGGACATTTGCAGGTCTGCACATGTGTTTACCTTGGAGATCAGAAGTCATCCACTCACTTAACCCGCCAGATGCTGTGACCAGTTATGAACCCAAGACCCAGAGATTGAAAGGCCCAATCCTTCTTAACCACTTGCTCCTTGCTGTTGATTTCTGCACCTGTGGTTTCTAACTGGTGCTTTTCAGAAGACAGTGTCATGAAAATGGGATTGTTTTTCATGACATGCAAAAATACACTCCTCAGACAGTTGTTCTTGATGGAATCATCTGACATGTCATGGCAAAAACATGCTGCATGCAAGCATGTCTTGGTGCAGATGGTGTCATGGTAAGATTTTGGTCTCACCAACAAAGACTTGTTCTGTTCAGTCTTGCTCTGTTTAGAGTTGGTAGTTTGAAGACATCTGCTGTCTTGATTGAGGGAATGTTATCTGTTACTTTGTTGTCAGTCAACACAGAAATGAAAATGGTAATTACTGCTGTATTATCTGTCTTTCCAAATGAACAAAACTTGACAAATTCTGTTTGACATTGTTTTTATGTGGTGAATTGTGATGGTACTGTAGCATTTGCACACTGCAGAGAATTGTTTAGAATCAAGAATGATATGGAGTGTGGATGTGAGAATGTGCTTGAGTAAGTTGTTGGTGTTTAAAAGTGTTTATGTTTGTGTATGTGAGAACATTGTGTAATGAATGTGTGCAGTGAGAATGCCTAGCAAGCTTTGGAAGAAGATCCATTTTCAGAAATTGTTTCTTCCCTGTCCCTGTACAAAATATTTTAATAATGTCTGTCAGTGATGTCATGTGAGAAACTTGAAGTAGTGTTTATCAATGGTAATCATGTGAGAAACCTATTGCGATAGCTGGCATGAATGATACTGCTTGTATTGTAACAGAATAGCTGGCATGAATGATACTGCTTGTATTGTAACAGAAATTAAACTGTATTTCATGTATTATCAAAAATTGCAGCAACACAGTTGATCCAGTTGATGTATGATTTTTTTTCTTTTTACCCCCCACACCCCACCCCCACCCCACCCTTTTTTTTTTTAATACAAATATATTTCAGAACACTTGTTTTGATCCTAATTGTGTTGGGGAGAGGGTGCGTGTGTGCAAATAGTTGGACAACAAAGTTCTACAGCCAGATTGATATTGCAGCAATACCTGTCCCCCCCACCCACCCCAAAAAAGACAACTAATGCACAAATACAACCAGTTTATAAAGGTGCTTCCACAGGGTAACAGTTTGTAAGGCAAAACATATTTGCTGTTTTATATAACTTGTGGAACAGATTATAGAATGTTGCTGACAAACAAGCATAATTCTCAATCTTTGTGCTTGCCAACACACAAACAAGTGCACAGAGGCATGGGCACACACATATACACAAGTGGCCAGGTGGAAATGATTCAGACTAGGAAATGAGTGTCCATGGGTTTGATTCCCTCCACGTGTTCTTTTGTTGGGATCTGGATACTAGTCTTTTGGATGAGATGACAAACTAAGGTCCCACATGCAGCATGCACTTAGCACACATAAAATAACTCCTGGCAACAAGAAAAGTGCATATGGATGCCAATGATAATAAAAGTACCAATACTTTTGCAGACCGAAAAGAAAGAAAAAGGTGTGGAACTGCACTGTGGCACCACTTCCTGGGAAGAGCAGCCCATAAATTTGTTTGCGACAGAAAGTTACACAGTACATCATCTCTTGTCTCCCTTTCTGACAGTTACTTATTTCCCAAGAAAATGAGTTACAGTCAGAAAGGAGCAAAGCCTTTTACAAACATGCATAATTTCCAAAACCAGTAACTTCTTTCCTGACTTAAAGGTTAAATATTAAATACCATGCTAGTCATGAAACAGGGAAGTTAATTTACAGTATTGGATCAAAACAATGAAATACACCTGAACTGCTGGTTGCAGAAAAATGATACCTGTATTAATTTAATTCCATTTTAGACAGCAGAAGTATGTCTCTCCATCTCCCAGTCATGGTAAGAGGAAAATCACACTGCATTCTTTCATAACAGGGGCATGGGGGTGGGTATTTTTCCGATCTCCCAGGTCAACATATCTGTAGACCTGCTAGTGCCTGAACTTCCTTTGTGTGAAAATGCAAGCAGAAGATCAAATAACGCAGGTTAGTAATCCATGTCAGTGGGCGATTCCATGTCAGTGGGTTATAGAAACAAGAACATGCCCAGCATGCACCCCCCAAAAAAACGGAGTATGGCTGCCTACATGGCAGGGTAAAAATGATGGTACACGTAAAAGCCTATTACTGTACATACAAGTGAACGTGGGAGTTGTAGCCCTCAAACGAAGTGTTGAAAATAAAAGTTAGAATAACATTATAATGATCAAATCACCCATGTCTCACTCAGACCATCTAAGATTTAAATCAGTTCTTCCCTCCAGATCCAGAGTGTTTTTCATCTGTTTAAATCATCCATTGTTCCTCAAAGGGTATCAAAGAAATCAGTAAAACTGTGTCGGAGAAAACTGATGTTTAATCAAAAAGGGATCCACCAACTGGAACACATCATGCTTGTGATACCTGGTTCCAGCAACAGAGAAAGTTTCCAAAGCATATAATTTTAGAAGTGTTTCCTTAAAAACCAGGGAATAGCCTCCTTTATGTGCAAGAGAAACCCCAGATAAAAATCTGCTTGAGCATATGTGTAAGAATATTATAGATTTGAACCACTAACGAGAAAATCATTTTGTTTAATGATATAAAACACTTTAAACAGACAAGAACAAAAACAATGCGCACGCCACGCCACCCCCCCCCCCCCCCCCCCCCAAAAAAAAAAAACACAAAAAAAACAACCCCACCTCTCCTCTCTTAAGAAATCGCATCCAAGGTTGTCTTTCAAAGAAGAAACGAGAGGCAAGACTCACTTGTGATACACTTAACCCCCCCCCCCCCCAAAAAAAAAACCCAAGCTTTTTATGTATTGAGTATAATTTCAAAATGTAATGTTTAAGATGAGAAAGATCAGTTTAACCTTCACCGTACTTTGTGGGTCTGACAGACCCATTTTTGCCTTAAAAAATGCCTTTAAAATATATTTGGTGTCCGATTAATTTGAAATTTCATGACTTTTGTTGTCACAACATATGCATCATTTTAGTAAATTAATGTACACTTTAACTGATTAGTTAATCAGTTACGTAATTGTGAAAATTTTTACCTGCATTCCTACGTTGTGGGTCTTACAGACCCATACTCCCCAAAGAAGAGAAAACACTAAGTACCCTTATTCGTAATTCGTGGGTCTCTCAGACCCATACTCGCAAAAGAAGGGAACAAACCAATAATCCCTTTGTACTACGTGGAACGAAGTGATTGTGCGTACATGACTGATGACACATAGGCTACCTCACTGCTTCTGTAGTTGGCTGGCACATCGCATCCGGCTCTCACGGAGAACACAACAGTACAGCAGGCTACCGGTGTCATTGCCTCAGGCAAGTTATATTTTGATGATTATCAAGTTTATTAATTGCCATCAAGTTAGCTTGCCATCTGTTCGATACTTTAGGTCGATTCCAACATCGCCATCTCTGAAGGCATCAGTAAGCATTGCAGAGAACATGAGGCTGAACAGCGTTGGAGCCAGGACGCAGCCTTGCTTGACACCATTTGTGACAGCAAAAGGAGCAGATGTTTCGCCATTGTCCTGGACTCGAGCCTGCATGCCTTCATGGAATTGGCTGACCAAGGAAATAAATTTCCGAGGGCATCCGTACTTTTTTTTTGTTTTTGTTTTTTTGTTTTGCTGCCCCATCATCTGCGCCGTTTCAGTGGCATTACTCCCACGCCGCTCATTTAGATTCCCCCATACACGGCCACACCCGGGTTCGTCCGTCGCAGTCCCAGCGTCGGCAGTCCACAGGGAACCATCGATGTTAGGTCGCCTGGAGGCCACACACCAGAGGAGACCCTGCACTGCTGCTGAGTCACTTCAGTGGTGTTCAGTGGTGCCTGTTCTGTTTTAACGTACTTAGGACACCACCTACTAAGCCCCCTACTAACGACAATAATGGCTTAGTCGCGGAGCCAGACTGAGCGAGCGTCTCTCCCAGAGTGGAGACCGCCACCACGTCCCTCAAACAACAGCCCCCCCATGAATCTGCCGACACTGACGACATTGACAGGACTCACCCAAAGCACGGAAGTGGAGGGGTATCGAAACTGAGGTCACCATGAGAGCAGGGCATGAAAGGTCACAGACTTTGAGACTATTTTGTTTATATTGATGACGATGAAGGGGGAGGAGGATGACGATGATGATGACGATGTTGCTATGGAGGTCCATTTTGGTTTGGGACTGCGTGACAAGGCTGTACTCTACGCTTCCTGTCATAATGATATCCCGGCGTTAACCAGGCCCGAGAGATACAGACACTTGCAGTGTTGGTCAGGTAATTAGAGCAACACACCCAAAGACGCATCCTTGAAGTGGATGACACTCGACTGTGTGGTCCCAGTCTCCCCATTCAAGCCCACAGCACACTCAACTCTGGGTAGGAGCCGGCCACGGGCCGAAAAACCCACCTCCGCTGGGATTCGAACCCGCGTCCTCCCAGCCGTCAGTCCGCGACGCTAACCACTTCGCCACGGCGGCTGGTAGGGCATCCGTACTTGGCCATGATCTTCCACAGTCCCTCTTTACTCACGGTGTCGAAGGCCTTGGTGAGGTTGACATAGGTGGAGAACAGAGCAGCATTTTGCTCCTGACATTTCTCTTGCAGCTGCCTTGCAGCAAACACCATGTCGGTGGTTCCGCGCTCTTTCCGGAATCCACATTGGCTCTCAGGCAAATGACCTTGGTCAAGGTGTGCTGTGAGGCGGTTTAGTAGGATCCTGGCAAGTATCTTGCCTGCGATGGAGAGCAAGGAAATGCCCCGATGGTTATCACAGGCTTGCCGGTTCCCCTTTCGCTTGTGCAAGTGAATGATAGATGCATCTTTGAAATCCTGGGGGATCATCTCTTCTTTCCACATGAGTGAGTACAGCTGATGGAGCTTCTCAGTCAGCACAGTGCCTCCATCGTTGTAGACCTCTGCTGGTATGGAGTCTGAGCCAGGTGCTTTGCCACTGGATAGCAGATGGATTGCTTTCTGGGTCTCAAGAGGTGTTGGCGGATCGTCCAGTGTTTCGTTGATGGGGACTTGTGGGAGACGGTCTATGGCTTCATCATTTATGAAGGAAGGGCGATTTAAGACACTGTTGAAGTGCTCAGCCCAGCGTTCGATAATTTTCTCCTTCTCGGTGATCAAGGTATTCCCATCTGCACTGAGGAGGGGGGATGATCCTGAGGATGTGGGGCCGTAGACTTCTTTTAAGGCATCATAGAACCTCTTCATATCGTGCCTGTCAGCATATCCCTGGATCTCATCAGCTTTGTCACTCAGCCACTTATCCTGCATCTGGCGTAACTTTTGCTGAACAGTCCTGCGGATGGCATCGTACGCATCCTTTTTTGATGTGGACTTTGGGTTGCTGAGGTAGGCTTGATGCAGACGGCGTTTCTCATCCAGAAGCTGCTTGATTTCATCACAGTTTTCATCAAACCAGTCTTTGTGCTTTCTGGTCATGGGTCCCAGGGTCTCTGAAGCTGTACTATAGATCAGCTCACGCAGGGTCCTCCAGTCAGACTCCACATTCTGGTTGTCCAGAGAGGCGGATTCCAGACGATCTTCCAGCAGCTCCACAAAGGACTGTTTGATGGTGATGTTTTTCAGCTTAGCGATGTTAAGCCGTTTTGGAGCCTTCTGGCCTTGGGGGCGTCTCTTGGGCTGGATTCGAATATTCAGCTTCGAGACTACAAGGCGATGGTCTGTCCAACACTCGGCGCCGCACATGGTCTTTGTTACACGTACATCTTGCCTATCCCTTTTCCTGACGATGACATATATATATATATGTGTGTGTGTGTGTATGTGCGTGCGTGCGTGCGTGCGTGTGCGTGCGTGCGTGCGTGCGTGTGTGTGTGTGTGTGTGTACACCCGCACATTCCAATATTCCGTTGCTCCTACAGTACACATGCAAACACACACATACCTCATCCTCTACACACACACGAACACACACACACATGCGCGCGCGCACAGAGCTTTCCTGACGTGTATACTTACACGCTCGCGCACGCACACAAATACACACACACACACACAGAGGCTGCCACACATACACACACACACACACAGACACACACATACAGAGGCTGCTATTGATTGGCCGGAAGAGGGGTGGGAAAAGATCTGATGACAGGAACGTGTTGCTCAGTCTATTGAAGTTGGAAAAGCCCACATTAATTTGTATGGGTCTGTCAGACCCACGATGTATGAATAGGGGGTAAGCTCTGGATTCCTTCTTTAGCGAGTGTGGGTCTGTGAGACCCACAAAATATGGATAAGTGGGAAAATAACCAAGTATGGTGAAGGTTAAAGCAAATTAATTCCCCTAGCATTAATTACAGAGTAATTTCCCTTTTTTTACTATGCACCAAAACGTTTGCAAAGTAAATAAAACTTCCATGCTTAGCAAAATAAGTTTCTGTTTGAACAAAAAATGATAATAATGACTGCTCTTGTTGGGTCAGAATATCAGATCAAAAGTGCCAAGTTTAGAGAATACAAAAAATATAAATATAACAGTAAATGCAGTTTGCATATAATTAGGCTTCATTTATTATTTTTTTGTGCCCATCCCAGAGGTGCAATATTGTTTTAAACAAGATGACTGGAAAGAACTGAATTTTTCCTATTTTTATGCCAAATTTGGTGTCAACTGACAAAGTATTTGCAGAGAAAATGTCAATGTTAAAGTTTACCACAGACACACACACACACACACACACAGAGAGACAACCGAACACCGGTTAAAACATAGACTCACTTTGTTTACACAAGTGAGTCAATAAAAAGAAGGAAAAGCCTCCTGGATTTTTTCTGTAATTTAAAAGAAAAAAGAGGGGGTGATGGGGATGTAACTTGGGCAAGACATCATCAGATTCTAGCCCAGATAGTTTGGACAGCAGTTGCCTTTTCTGCTGTTCTGATTGTCATTTTCAGACAAGACAATCTTACAAAACTAACATACACCAAAAAATTCTCCAGAAGTAATATTTCCTGCCTTCCAACAAAAAGTAATGCACAACTTTAAAAATAAGATATAATTATGAGCCAGTCAGGAAAATTTATGTTCTATGGGAATGAGTATTGTGACTATTACATGAGGAAGAGAGAGAGAGAAAGAAAGATGTTCACTTGTTTTGACAACAGAAAGATGTTTATCTGCTTTGACAAAAGAAAGATGTTGACATGCTTTGATCTGCCATGCAAAACACAAGAAGAGAAAGAAAATAACATGCAAGTTAAAGAGTGGAAGTGAAAAGGTGATCCAGATGGATGAAAACAAAATTCAAATAGCTCCAGTGGCAGCTTGTCGCCCATTTAGGTCTTCCATGAGATTATCTGCCTAACTTACAAAGCACAGTATACACGTTTTAAGTACAGAACTACATTAACAAAGAGAGGCAAGGCCTTCAAGACTCACTTGTGATAAATTAAGTCCCCTAGCATTAATTACAGAGTAATTTCCCTTTTTTACTATCTGCACCAAACGTTTGCAAAATAAATAAAAATTCCATGCTTAGCAAAAGAAGTTCCTGTTTGAACCAAAAATGATAATAATGACTCCTCTTGTTGTTGTATCAGAATAAGAGGTCAAAGTGCCAAGTTTAGAGAATACAAAAAATATAAATATAACAGTAAATGCAGTTTGCATATAATTAGGCTTCTTTTTTAATTTTTTTGTGCCCATCCCAGAGGTGCAATATTGTTTTAAACAAGATGACTGGAAAGAACTGAATTTTTCCTATTTTTATGCCAAATTTGGTGTCAACTGACAAAGTATTTGCAGAGAAAATGTCAATGTTAAAGTTTACCACGGACACACAGATACACGGACACACACACACACACACACACACACAGGCAACTGAACACCAGGTTAAAACATAGACTCACTTTGTTTACACAAGTGAGTCAAAAAACCCAAATACCTCCAGTGGCTGCTCATCACCCATTTAGGTCTTCCATGAGGTTAACTGCCTAACTTACAAAGCATAGTATACACGTTATAAGTACAGAACTACAAACAATGAAACCACTTACACATTTTTTTTTAAAACATCAGACAACTTAACAGATCTAAAGTGCAGTCCTGAACCAGTAAATCAATGTTAAACACACACACACACACACACACACACACACACACACACACACATCATATCACATTACATATATGATAATGATTAATGATGAAAAAAATTAAACACTAGTTTACAGATGGTGAGATCTGAAGTATACATCTGAGTCAATATACAGGAAATAATTCAAACACATGCACCATCACACACACACACACACATGCACATACACACACACACACACACAAGCCATCTACTCATATAAACATTGTACACATCTTACAAGCAACAATAACCAATCCATTCAAAAAGATACGCTCAATGCATATGCAAAGCCTGCCTCCACCTCACCATCCTACACCACCTCACACACACACACACACACACACACACACACACACACAGAGAGAGAGAGGCATGAAATTATTCAACTATTCCAACCTCATAACGGTTCAAAACGGATATCAGGTAAACAATTTGAACATAGATAGCCAACAGGTCAGAATGGCACTGAAATTTTCAGCAGTGGTCAAACAGCCCCAACGGGTAAGTTTTAAGAATGTGGTGTACATGTAATGTGAATGTCATCGTCGAATCTACCAAGCATGGCAAATAGTGTCCGTTCGCGGTTTTCTTTTCTGCACGCTACAGACCTCATTCGCGTATTTATAAAGGTGATCTTTTTCAACCCCCAAATACATTGACCACTTCCCTGAACATGTGGTGTGGAACCAAAGGGAGGCGCTGTCCAGAGTCGGAACCGGAAGTAGAAAAGAAGCGACATTTACAACAAAGATGGCGAAACGCAAGAGACCGCACGTGGGTACAGAGAATAACAGCGAAAAAACATCAAAGAAACGGAAGATAGAAGCAAATGGCACACCAAAAAGTGCGACGACGGTGAGTAAAAGTAAAACTGTAGATTTACGATGTTGTCAGTGTTGAGAGGACTTGTACTTCATTTCTTTTTTTTTTCTTTCTGTCTATGATTGTATGAATAGTGTGATTCAGCAGTTGGTTGTTCACGATGGTTTCTATTTCTAAGTGATTTTAGTACCCATTATCACTTAGCTTGAAAAATACCGGAAAATATCTGTGTCTGGCCTATCAGGCAACTGGATTTAATGATTATAAATGGAATGTCAATCACGTGTGTCGATTCCAGTTCCATATGTCCAAACTTTACTCGCAATGTGGAAAGAGACGGAGTACTGTTTCCACCAGCCGAACAGTCAGTGTTCAGAAAACAAACTGTAACATGCAGACAGGTTAGATGTGGAGTTCACTTCACTTTGAAGGATAACATAAACCTGAGATAGCACACACACACACTCACACACAACACACGCACTCAAATTCCTGCAGTTTTGAACTTATTCTCTTTTTTTTTTCTTTTTTTTTTTGACAGATTCTAGTAATCAAAAAGTAGCCATTATCAACACAGGGAAGTCATTCCACTAGTCGCAGTATCAAGTAAAAGTAGTATGTGCAAGTATCATGTTTTTTTTAATCAGTGCATTAAATCTGTAGGATTCCACTCAATGGTTTTGATTTTTATTCTTTAATCTTTTGCATTAATTAATTAATGCTTTGTTGAAACAGTGAAAGAAAACCTTACAATCAGTGAGTCACTGAATTATTTACATTACGTCTATTCAAAATAAGTTCCTGGCAAATATCCAGTTTACTGCAAGCTTGATCATCATTAGTGGTGCTACTGCCAGTTATAATGATCTAAACCAGATACTGTCTGAATACTACTCTTAGTAAACATAATTTTGAATCTTATTATTGCTTGGTTTGATGCTCTCTTTTCACATTATTGTTTTATTTTTTTATTTTTTTTTTATTTTAATTTTTGTCTTTGTAACTGGATAGGTAGATATCAGAACATTTGTTTTATATCTTCTATCAATCCAGTCTTTCCCCAAACTCACAAACACTATAGATCTCTGATCTGAATACTGACTCTGCAACTTGGAACATAAATGGAAAAACTCATGAAGTATATCATTTGTGATATAGTTCAGACAAACTATAAAAAAAAAAGAAGGTAAAACCGGCTAGCCAAGTTATTCACATATAAAATCAAAGAAAACAGTTACATACTGGTATACTACTTACCAGTGACAATGTCTAACATAATAAAGGGTGTGCTTGCAGCTGCATGTTTATGTATACCAGGGATCGCGCTAGACTTTTTCAAAACGCGTGCAGCTTACGCAAAGTCGGCAAAAAAACGCGTAAGTTAGAGTCAGAATTGCGTCAGACCTATGACACTAAATCAAAGGTTTACTCACCTATTTTCGCCGCTCACGTCGGCGCTGAAATTCACCGCAAGCATCTGTCAGTCTTGATCGGTCAGCAGTTTTGATCATATTTTGCCAGCTGAAACCTCTCTCACAAGGAACAGAGCTGACAGGGACTGTCAATGCAGTGTTCACCAGCACAGCAAAATCAGGATATGTTGCGTCATAATCCATGATGACGACTTTGCAGGCTTTCTCGAAACTGGTCACGCCCTGTAATGACGCCACTCTGTTCCAAAACTCGTCAGCTAAGCAGTGTTGTGTGCGCGCGTATTCTGTTAATTGGCTGTAGCTGTTAAGAGTCACGTAGGCATCTCGCAGTGCTCCGCATGCACAGACACTTTGTCTTGTACCTTCTGATTCAGTATCGCAAACCTAGCTGCCAAGTCTGTCCTAAAGTTGCATTGATACGGCTTGGAGTAAAAGTTGTTTTGCGTAAGTGTTACGCGTGAGCGCTGTGAAAATGCGTCAGCGAAAATCAAAATGCGTCAAATACGCGAAAAACATGCGTTAACGCGATCCCTGGTATACCATGCACGAGTGTGTGTTGTAATATACCATATACATTATATAGTTGTTGTTTTTCAACAAGTGCCTTATTTTGATTTCAATTTTCATGCAGCAGAAGACACCTAAGCCCAAATGGACCAACAAACAGCGTGTCCTTATCTTCAGCACGAGAGGCATAGCATACAGGTCACGCCACTTGATGACAGATCTACGCAAACTCATGGCACACTCCAAACAGGGTAAATAGTTGTTTGATGTTGTGAAAAAATTATATACACTTTCTCTCTCACATGTGTCTTTTTACACTCACAGTGAGTCACACACACACATACAACAGATGTATGCACGTATATGCACACACATGCCCATGTGCAGACAATTATTATTTTTCAACGTCTGACTTGGCTTTGCATGTGATGGGCTCAGAAGCCAAGTAGTAACTTAGTGTTAGACTTTGAATCCAAGAGTCCTGAGTTTGATCTTGGTATCAGTGCCAGGTGAATGAAGTGTAGAAATTGTTTTTTGCTCCCAAGTGAGCTCAGTGTGTCATATACAGAACTGCGAGTGCCTTAAAATTCCCTTTGTATGTATACACACATTTGCTGGGTTACAGAAACATGATTTAATTACACATACTTAACCGTGACCCACTAGTGCAGACTCCGGCAGGGGTCTGACACTCTTGTCCTGTGGAAACTACTACCCACCTATGCAGAGAAAACAAAAGTAGCTGCGGCCAATAACCTCCCTAAGTAGGTTACCTCCCCTTTGTATCCCTGACTAGCACCCTCTTTTTCCGGCAGCCATCTTGACTCCTGTTCCTGTGCTCTTCTGTCTGTCGATTCTCTGGCATTCTTGTTTTTTGTCAGATTATGTCTTCAGCCAGGTCACATAATTATATAGCTCGACTGGGCGATCAGGCTAAAATATTCTCAGCATGCACACACACAAAAAGAGTTTAGCTGCCTGAATGGCAAGGGTAAAACAGCCATACACATTACAGACCTGTATCATGTATGTGTGAACAAGGGAGGTGCAGCCCAACGGTTCAGTAGTTTTTCCATTCCGTAGTACTGTCTGTTCTCAGCATGGCATTAACCCCTAGGCTGCCTGTATGAGGAGATAACTCATCATCGCAAGCATGTATGCTTAGCTGCCACAATGACGAGATAACTCATCATCAAAATATTCTGACTTTTCCCTGGTTTGCATTCAGTTCGTCCAATAACAAAGAGCACAGAATTTTTAAAAAATTTATACCTGTTTTTTTTGGGGAAAAAACCCTGGCAAATAGATTTCACTTAAATCTTATTTTCCTGGCAGCGAAAGGGTTAACATTAACAGTCATAATTTTATTTCATTTCTGTGATAGAAAATGTACTGAAAATGATAAGTAACTTAGTGTTTTGGGTACAAATAAACATGCTGTGCTCCTCTGTCCCCAATCTTTGCTCAGGACCTTGTTAGTGTTGTTGTTTTGTTTGCAGTATGATACAATAGCACACATAAAATTTTGCATTCAAAATGTGAAATATGGTGAATAATGAATGTTACTTTTCAATTGCATGTTTTTCTTTCTCTAATAAGTAAGATATAAGTGTGTTCCATTTATATCTCATGCTCTGCAACTGTTTATTTTTATGTCATTGTGAGTCTGTCGGTGTTTGTAAGACTTTAAGTTTCTCACTAGGACTGTGATGCAAGTCTGCAAATTTCATATACAAGTCTGCAAAAAGAATATGTATTATGTTTGCTTTTTTTTGTTCTGTATTGTTTTGCTTATTTTGTATTGTTTCTATGTTTGTTCACTGACTTTTCATCTTTTTCAGAATCAAAGATGGACAGGAAAGACCAGCTTCCCATCATAAATGAGGTAAGTAGATGGGGGGACATTAGAATTGATAACACAGCAGCAACATTGGATGGTGATGTTTAAAGATAGTTTTAGAGTTTCTGATTCTCAACGAGGTGCCCCTGCGTTCAGACAAATCCATATACGCAACATCACATCTACTAGGCAAATATCACATCTGCTAGGCAAATACCTGACCAAGCAGCATAACTCAATGCACTTAGTCAGGCCTTGAGTGGATGCATTTGTGTACCCATCAGAGTAGATTTCTTGTGCTGAATTTTGTCGGAGGACAACACTGTCATTGCCATGGGTTCTTTTTCAGTGCGCCAAGTGCGTGCTGCACATAGGATCTCGGTTTATTGTCTCATCCAGATGACCAGACACTCAGTTTAATTTTCCAGTCAAACGTGAGAGAAAAGAGCGAGAGTGGGATTCAAACCCAGACCCTCATGTACTTTGTATTGGCAGATGAGTGTCTTAACCACTCTGCCACCTTCCTTCCTGTTTAAAGATTATAGAAGTAATTATTTTTCATTGAGTAGGATTTCGATACAATGTTACCAACAAAGCCAGTATACTTAGTAGTAGTAGTAGTAGTATGTTTGAAAGCTGATCAACACGACTGTGCTTTACCTTTGAAAATATAACAAAATTTGTCATTGTTTACTGAATCTGATGCTGTTTCCATTGTCAGATTTGTGAGATGAAGAACTGCAACAAGTGCATCTTCTTTGAATGCAAGAAGAAAGAAGACCTGTACATGTGGTAAGCAGTTCTTTTTCCTGTTTTTGTTGGATTGAATTAATTATGTGTACATATGATTGAATGAAATTAGAAGGGGAAAAATTGTGCAAGTTTTATTGGAGAGAAGAATCTGTGTGGTTCATTATAATTTAGTAAAAACTGAGGAGACACTTTCTCATATTTTCTTTGAGTCTTAGCAACACTGATTAAGAAAAAAAGAGATGTATTTGAAGCTTCTTTTTTTTTCTGCCAATTTTAAACAGAAATCATGGTCAGATGTGTAACATCTTTACAGTGCCTGCGTTATGCATTTGGCTGTTTCAAAATATAGTGAATGAAACATGAAAAGCTTGTGTGAACATGTTTACATTATGCTTTATTTGTATGTGTGTGCTGCTGGTTTACTGATATTCACTTGAAATATTTGAAATAATTTATGAATTTTGGATCATTATACATCTGCAGGATTTCCAACGTTCCAAGGGGTCCCTCAGTAAAATTCTTGGTTGAAAATGGTGAGTATATTGATGCATTACAGGTTTATATGTACTTCTGTATGTCATTTAGGGGGGAAAGATAACTCAACTTTGAAAACTACCTGCCCCCCCCACCCCCGCACCTTCCCCCACCCTTGCCCCCCCAATTTTTGTAATTTGCCAGCATGATAGAAGGAAAATTGTTGGAACTGACATATTTTCATGCAAGTTTGGTCAGATCAAAGATTTGTTTTTGACAAATACACCACTAAATATGTTGTTTGGAGTAAATCAGATGTCATGTCTTACGGGTCTCTGCTTTACTGAGAAAGTTGTGTAGGAGAAATGTTTCATTTTCACTCTTTTTCAGCAGAGATGACTGTAAAGTGTAATATGGTTGTGCCCAAACAGGCTACCACATGCAAATGTGTATACTTCAGTCATCTGCAGTCACTACTACTTTCAGTCACACACATATGTGCATATATGAAAATAGATGCAACATACACACACACTCATACAAAGCACTTGCACTTGTACCCAGACATGCACATGTATGCAGACAGATACAACAGTTGAACACACACACACATGCGTCATACACACTCGCTCAAACACAAATGTTACACACACAAACTCACTCTTGGACACACAGATTTGTATGGATGCCACATGATACAATACAAATGTATATATTTTATTTGACATGTATATGTATATTTTGATTAAAAACAAATGATTTTTTTTTATATAGATTTCTAATGTGCATTGACATGCCAGAGTAGCATACATGTCTTCCATATCTATCTGTATTGTATGTATTCATCTATGTGGTGATTTTCTCTTTTCTGTGTAAACAGTTCACACGATGATGGAACTGAAGATGACAGGCAATTGTCTGGCCACCTCACGCCCTATCCTGTCCTTTGACAAGGTAATGACCAACAGTGGATTTGTCAACATTGGTTTTGAGAAAAGGTTGGGAGGAGGGGGGAGGTAAGGACTGAAAAAAAATGTACAAGGAGAACCCAAGCTAAAAGAAATCAAATAAAATAAAAGCCAAAAAAGACATGTTTGCTTTTTGTTTCTTTTAACCCAGACTTAAAAAATAAAAATCTTTAATCTCTTTTTCATTCTTATAACCCGGACTTTTCAGAAAACATCCTTGTTGTCTTTTATTATATTAAAGAATTTTGTTCGTTTGTTGTTTTGTATTCTGCCCAGCACATATTGATGGGAAATGTTTAATTGTAATTTGACACAGTTATCAATAATTATTATTGATTCATAGGTGTTCTGACATTATTGTTCATTAGGATGGGAATGATGGAATTGTTTGGTAATATTTTCTGTGCTTTGTTTCACCTCATAGGATTTTGGAGAGAGAGAGAGAGCAAAGGGAACATATTTTCACAGTATATAACTTTTGTTTTTTCAGGAATTTGACAAGTTACCAGAGTTGAAACTCATGAAAGAGTTATTTATTCAGGTATGCACATGAAGTTTTATTCCTTTGTTGTTGTTGTTGTTTTTTGTGTGTGTAATGTGTGCATGTGTATGTGTGTGTGTTGCTGTTTTCTACCATACCCACTCTTTCCAGTGTCTGTTGTTTGTGTTTATCTACACCTTGTACAGTCTGTTGTGACCTCTTTGTCTATCTCTTTCTCTCTGAGTTGATTCATTGGAACCTTTCTGCTGTTATATTACTGGCATAAACAAACTGAGAACTTGTTTGTGACGTTCAATAGAATAGATTTCTGTCATTGTGTATTTGATGCAAGTGGTGCAAGAATATGTAAAAGTTTTGATAAAACTTTTTTTCTTTATGAACCATTTCATTTAATTTTTTTTAATAGACAAAGGAAAACAACAAATATGAGCATAGCAACTTTATTTTATATTAACTATGTTTTGTAACATTTGAGATCTTTTCATAATACTGAACTTTATATTATATTATTTCAAAAACTGTATTGTTGTGGGATAACTGGACTGTATCTAAGCGAGGAATTCTGGTGCTGAACACAACGCACAGTTCACAGGAATAATTATGCTGTCATTTCTGTTCTTTCTTGATTTGAGAAGGCTTGTGATTGCCATTGTATGACTCTGTAACCTCACCCTGATCATGAATTAGAATGAGAAATTATGTTAATATCCTTCCTTTCTATCTAGAAAAATGGGTTTATTTATTGGACGTATTTTCCATAGAAATTATTGTTAGGATGTAGAAAATTGGAACGGTCGCTTAGTTTTAAATGAATGTGATCATTATAAATGAGTGTTTACTGGTTTGGTATTTCAATGAGTGTCCTGGTTTTAAAGGAGTGGTGTGGTTTAGAATGAGTGTGTTTGTTTTAAAAGCATTGATTTTGAATGAGGGCGTTAGTTTTTAAATGAGTGTGTAGGTTTTAAATGAATGTGTGTCATTTATCACAGGTGTTCAACACGCCCCGCAATCACCCGAAGAGTCAGCCATTCTTTGATCGCGTGTTGAGCTTCACAGTCAGCAGCAACCGAGTGTTTGTGCGCCACTATCAGATTGTGGAGGAGGACGGCTCGCTGGCTGAGATTGGTGAGTCTTGCTCAGGGTTTTGTAGAATTTGTATTGTATTGTATTATGTATTATTTTTTTTGTCACAACAGATTTCTCTGTGTGAAATTCAGGCTGCTGTCCTCAAGGAAAGAACGTCGCTACACTGAGAGCGACACCTATTTTTTGTATTTTTTCCTGCCTGCAGTTTTTTAATTTGTTTTCCTATCGAAGTGTTTTTTCTACAGAATTTTGCCAGGGACAATCCTTTTGTTGCCATGAGTTCTTTTACGTGCGCTAAGTGCATGCTGCACACGGGACCTCGGTTTATTGTCTTATCCGAATGACTAACGTCTCAGACCACCACTGAAGGTCTAGTGGAGGGGGAGAAAATACTGGCGACTGTGCCAGGATTCGAACCAGTGAGCTCAGATTCTCTCGCTTCCAAGGCGGACATGTTACCTCTAGGCCATCACTCCACAGTTTATTGTTATTATTAATGACAGTAATAGTTTCTTTATATTGCACCTTCCGTTGAAGTTGTAATGCTCATTACTTGAGTATGTTATGATAAAAACAACAACATTAAACCACACAAACAATTTCTGACATCATACACCCAGTCACCTTGTCTGTAATTTTAAGAACATGTGGTTTGTGGTTTCTTCTTTTTTTGTGATGGGGTAGGGTTTTTTGTTGTTTTTGTTTGGTTGGTTTTAAAACTGTCCTGTCAGTTTTTATTCACTTGTGGGTTTTTAATTTCTTTTGACAAAAAGTTTTTGGGGCTATTTTGGGGAAAGTATATTATTCAAACGTACTGTTGTTCAGCTTTTCTTGTTTCCTTTTGCTGTCTTTTCCCTCCGTGCATTTGCAACAGTTTCGAGTGTGCGATCTTGCTCCACAAAAATTATGACAATTTCTTTTGTTCTTTTTTTTTTCTCAAATGCTTTTTGACTGGAAAGATTTTTTAAATGACTTGTTTGATTACCATTGACCCAAACACCCTACATGATTGTTATTATTATATTAGATTGTGCTATTTCTACATTTTTTTTGTTTTTGGTTTCTTCTTACAGGTCCACGTTTTGTGCTGAATCCTATCAAAATATTTGAAGGATCGTTTGGCGGGCCGACCTTGTATCAGAATCCCCACTACATCTCCCCCAATAATGTGAGTTGTCGTCTTTTAGCATTGATTATTTTGTTACGTCTTAAGACTTGGCATCTTTTGTTGTAATGTTTGTCATCTTTTGTATGGATGTGTTCTGCACCCTGCTCGACATTGTGAAAAGCGCATCGCGAAAAGCACATTCGTACATTTTGAAATGGCAGAAAGCAACAAATGCAGGATTTTTCTTTCTTTCTTTTTTTCTTTTCTTTTATTTCTTAACTGTTTGCTGATGGGTTTCTTTTTCTCTTTTCTGTAAAAAAATTTTTTTTTTAAATAACTTTTCTGGGTAAATAAAATAGACATTAATATTTTTTGGGTACGCTTTGGTAATACCTATCCTATTGTCTTCCTCGGCACATTTTTTTCCTGTATATTCTTACCCTCTGTTGGTGACTTAGCAAATGACACAGGTAGGATTTTGTTTGTTTGTTTTTTTCAAGATACAAGAATACTTTATTAACTCTTTAAAAAAAAAAAAAAAAACAAAAAAAAAAAAAAAATTATTGACATGTTGGCAGTAAACATATCATTTCTTTCGCCATTCGTACATTGGCTTTGTAGATTTTCCTAACTGGTTGGTGTCTATATTGGTTTTGTGCGAATGATAATAGATGTTGAAAGATTGAGTTTTTACAGGCACTACAGCTGAGTAGATTTAGACTTTGAATTTGAGGATCTTAGGTTTGAATCTTGGTCATGGTGCCTGATGTGTTAAGGATGGGGATTTTTTTTTTTATATCTCTCATCAGATATTCATTTAAGATTCTGTTATCAGTGTCAGTGTTTGGTGGAGCAAACCCAGCATGCACACTCTGGAAAATGGAGTAGGGCTGCCTACATGGCAGGGTAAAAACAAATACGTAGAAGCCCACTCATACATAGGAGTGAACAAGGGAGTTGCAGCCCACACACGCTGAAAAAAATGAGTGACTTATGTTTATAGCGATGATGAATGGACTACTTTCAGGCAAGGAGGCGGGCCCGAATGGTGGTGGCACAGAAATACAAGCAGCGTCTGGAGCAGAAGAAAGGCAGGGTCAGGCCGGAGGTCACCTACAACATGGATCCTCTGGATGACGTCTTTGCCACTGCTTGAATCGACGGGCGTGCATGAAAATGAGAATGGTGTCTGTCATGTAGTGTGTGTATGTGAGAGTATGTGTGCGTTCCATTGCTTTTGGAGGGAAAGGGGAGGGGGATAATTACAAATCTGTGCACATCGGAAAAAAAACAAATGAAGGCTGTACTTTATAGAAGAATTGTGCAGGCATTGGCACTTTGAAAATTGATTTGAGAAAGTGTGTATGTATGTGTGAAAGAGAGACGGAAGAATAAACAGGTTGTGCGAGTGCAAGGCGAAATGTATTGGGTGAATTTTGGAAGTGGGAAAATGGATGTGCGTGTACATGTTTGTAGTTTTCATGCTTCAAGTAATGTGAATAAACATTTTGAAAAATATGATTCACAGCTTGACGTCATTGATTTGGGTGTACAAATGTTTGCAACACAGTAACTGACAACCAGGGCAAACATAGTTGATCAGTGTTAACTGTTATACACAACAGTTCATCATCGCAGACAACTGAATTATACACATCCATGAGCAGACATAGATACTACATTTATGATATATTCAAACAAGCAGCTATGCATACAAGTTCCCAACTTAAACCATTTATGAGTGGGCTTTCACATGAACTGTGACCCATGTATTTTACTACCATATATGTATTTTACTACCATATAATTATGTTTGCACAGATGTTAGAGTGAACAAGCACAAAGAGTAGTCTCACACCATTGTGTTGATTACTGCCCTTTCATTTTTCATTCAAACTGTAATACCAACCAGTTGTATTTTTGTGGGGAAGATATTTCGTTTTTCAGACAACTGGTCACCATTATCCTGCAAAAGGACTGTGTCATACAACTGCCATTGTCTGATTCTGTGACTCCTGATTCTTGTTCTTGTTGTTCTTCTTTTTCTTGTTCTTGTTCTTCTCAGTGTGCACATGATAGTTTAAATTATATGAGAACTTTTTTTTAAAAAGAAGAAAAAAAATCTAATTCTGTTTGTGTGTAACCATTTATGCAGCCAGACTAATAAGTTTGCCTTTTGGCAATTATAAGGTAGTTTTCTGTCATCTGTAGAGCCATCCATCTGTTTCAGGTAAATGTTATCTTCTTATAAATGGTACCGTCTTTTGGGGAGAGAAGGTAGAAAGGATGGGGAAAAAAAGGAAAGACATTTTCGATTAAGATACAAAGACAGCTTGATCTCACGAATCAACATTATGTTATGCCTTATACACATATTCTGGCTTTGCTGGCATGCTCTCTAAAATCAGTCTCCAATAAAACAATCAGTATCAGTAGCTCAAGGAGGCGTCACTGCGTTCAGACAAATCCATATACGCTACACCACATCTGCCAAGCAGATGCCTGACCAGCAGTGTAACCCAACGCGCTCAGTCAGGCCTTGATAAAAAAAAATAAGAAAGAAAAAAATAATTACAGAAATAAAGAAGTAAATGAATATTTAAACATGAAAAAAAAAAGAAGAAAATATTACTACTAATAAAAAATAAATAAGAATAAAATAAAATGACAATAATGATAATAAATAAATAAATGTGTAAGATAGACACACACACACACACACATGCATAACAAAAATGCAACAAACATGCAGCTTCACAGATATGAAAGCACAAACAAACATAAACGTACACGAGCCCCAACAAACACACACACCATATCCCAAATGCCCCTGCAACCCCGTGCATCCTCCCCCACATACTCGTTCCTAGGCTATGTATCGCAACTTCCACGGCACACACACACAAACAGTAAAACAATGAATACAAGCTGTTAATTGAGAATGCCATGTACAAGGTCACAACCTCCAGGCTGACTATGGAAGTTGAAGCTGTGACATGCTTTCCAGTGGCTGTCATATTTTCATACACCTGGAAATCAACAAGCCAAAATTCTGACAATGAACCTTGTGCAAAAAATTGAAAGTGGAATGGGGAGCCCAGAGTGGCATGAGGCAATGTGCAACTTTCAGATTCAAAAGCTTACATGGTCAAACTTCCCGGGACATGCAGGTGATGGGAAGGGAAATGAGTGAACTGACAGGCTTGCTGTAATGCAACAACAATGAGTAGTTTGCATCTGGGAAAATCTGAAATCCTGTAAGTCAAGCATGAAAGGTACAACTCGATCCTTTGCAAATCAAATGAATATTGGCATATTTCCAAACCAACATTGTGCAGTTTTCTTCAGGATGGAACAATATCTCTGAGCTTTCCCAAATACATTAGACTGAGCAACACACTAGATGCTACATTCATGACATCAGAGATCTCTTCCCACCACTCTTGTGGCAAATCAGTGGCAGTGTGCGTGTGTGTGTACTCGCATGTCAGGAGAGCTCTCTCTGTGTGTGTGTGTGTGTGTGTGTGTGTTGTGGAAGCTGCAATATGTAGGAATGTGTGTGTGTTTGTGTATTGGGGTCGGCAGTGTATGTTTGTATTGTGGAGCTACAGAATATAGGAATGTGCCTGTGTTTATATGTGGGTATGGGCATGTGTGTCTGTGTGCAGTGGAAGCTGCAAAACATAGGAATTGTGTGTGTGTATGTGAGAGTTAGGTTATGTAGGAGATGGCGATTGTGTATGTGTGTGTGTGTTTGGGTCAGAGCTGGCACACTTTTATGTGTAGTGTTGGGCCTGTGTACATTTGTCTCAGTGTGCTTGTATATATCTGAAACTGCATATTTGTGCAATCTGTTGTGCATGTATGTGTGTGTGCATGTCTGTATTTATTTGCTATCCGTTTATTCATTATTATTGTCATAGTTGTTTGTATCTTTCTACATTTTATTTTATTCTTTATCTATTTGCTCACTTTTCAAAATTTTATAGTTTCATTTATCTATTTCAAAATCTGTTATGTCCTTTTGTCCCCCTCAAGGACTGACTAAGCGCGTTGGGTAACCCTGCTGGTCAGGCATATGCTTAGCAGATGTTGTGAAGCGCATAAGGGTTCGTCCGAACATTGTGACGCCTCCTTGTGTAACTGAACGAAAGAAAATTTCCATAATTCCAAAACATATGTCGAACGCGCGCGCACGAGCCTGTAGGGGTGTTTTCTGTACATCTTTAAGTGCTGCTTAAGAACACACAGTGAAATTAAATTTAATCTATCGACAGTCCGTTGATTATCGGGATAACAGTGAAACACAGAGGCAGAAACTGACAGTGGGAACGAATAAGTTGAAAGAAACGGAAGCCCGTCACGCTCCTGCACTCATTTTCTGCGGAACTGCTGTGCACCAAAAAGTGGAACAGATTTTCGCGTCAAGTTTTGTTTTCACAGATTGCTTTGAGAATTCCAGAGTTTGTGACAGTTTCGAGCTATAGCATGTCACAGAACCCAAATTTTAACCCCTGGAATTTGTATTCTAAGCCTGATGCCGACAAAACACAACAGCCTCGGGCCCCGAAGCCTGAGACAGAACATCGTTTGTTACAAGGGGAACCAGCTGCCTCAGCCGTGTCAGGTTGGTGGAAAGGTAGCAGTGTGACCAGCATATTAAGCTTAACATAAGGCACAAAAAACAGCTCCTCAAAATTAATGAACAACAACATATCATGAAATGCATTTTTAAATATTATAAATACATTATCAAAGGCAGAGTTGTTTTTTGTGGTACCGGTGAGTGTCCGTGAGTGTGATGGGATGGAGCTGAGTTCCGAGTCAGTTCACACACGTGAGGGTCAGGTTATGGGCTTGATTAATTCACAAGTTATGATCACAGTGTTCAGTGAATAAACATGAACACCTTTTCATTCTCAGACACGTCATGCGAGAAACTGTTCAGTCTCAGTTTGCCAAGAAGACGTGTTGGGGACAGTTCTTGAAGTTGAATTGGTGATGCGTGACACACCATCGTGGCATCCGACTTCGAGTTGGTGACATACTGGCCACGGTAACTGTGACCCCAGTTACGAAACATCATAATTATTTTGTTTAGAAGATTTTTTTCATTGAGTCAGCAACTTCATCAAGTTAATCAAGATGATGTCAGGTAACTGTGTTTAGTTTGTGACCAATGAAAGTAATGTGAAACATCATTAAAACAGTAAAGGAAGGGTACTGCGTTTTGTGCATTTCTATTATAATGCAAATTTCTGTCAACACATCTAGAAAACCACTGCCTAATTATTCTGGACTGACATACTTACAGTTTTGTGTTTGTTTAGAAATATTGATCAGTGTAAATTTATTTATGCAGGGTTTGTTTTGACTTAGTGTACATGATTTCTGCACAATATTATCATTATTCCGAATATTTATAGTGCTGTGTTAGTGTGTATAATTATATGGTTTTGTGTTGGAAAAGCCAATATACTGTAAGGAGGGAGCAGGAATGTGGATGAGGATGGAAAATATTCCATTTATAATGTGAAGACTCTGGAGAAAAAACAGTAAAATACAGTGTTAAGGATAATATATCGGTTGAATGAAAGCACATGAGGACAGACAAATTATGAAATTCTTTTGTCCACCAGGATTTAGTTGCTTGAGCAATCTTAGCATCACTGAGTTTGTGTGTGTGTATTGTCGATGTTGGTGTTAAATATATTTATAGCAAATGGATTATTATTCAGTTTGATTTTTTGTGTTTTTGTATTGTTTATATGTTGCTGCTAATGATAACAAATGGTCCATTGGATTATTATTAAGTTTTGATTTGTATATACAGATATGACAGTATCAGGGCATGAGGATGGAGGGGAAGGGTGCATTGTTTGCATTTGTGGGCATTGGATTTGTGGGCATTGCATTTAGTGTATAACATGGTGTGTACGGGGTGTGAATGACTTGTTCTTTGCCTCCAGTTCGGCAGCCATTTATTATTTTCAGGGGTGTTTGCATGCTAGGTGTTATCTTTTTTCATAATGCACAAGACACTCATTTTACGGGATTTTTAAGGTGGTCTAAGTTATGAATGCACATATATACACTGGATGTCATTCAAGGTACTAGGACACCAGTAGTAGTATGTCTGCGCATGTAGTGAGTGTTGACACGGGACACTGGAAACAACCCCACCCTTTACTCACCAGGCGCAGCCAGGATTTCAACAACAGTGTAATACATGCAATAAAACACACATTAAGATCTACATAGTGATGTAAATCATGAAATACTGCTCGCAGACCTGTCAAAATAAAACATTTTCATTGACCAGGCGTCCCACATGTTGATCATCAGCAGCCAAAGTTGGGTTCAAATGATCGTTGGTAGATCTGTATTATTCAGTTCTTTGGCAGGGGGGGTTTGGAAGGTGTGGCAATGATTTTCCTGAAAGGTTTTCTCTTGTTTTTTCACTCTTTATTATTTTTATTTTTCTCTCACTTTTAGATATGGTATAGATTCTATATTTTATTGTTCTTGTGGCTATATATCCACAATTTTTCCCCTTGTGATAGAATGGGTAGCGTTCACAACAAGGTGTGGACGTACACTCAGTCAAGTTACACAGAGGAGTGGAGGGGAAGAAATGTGGATATTACCATTCTTGTTGCTAGCAAAGCCATCGGCTCCCTTTTCCAGAACCTTTGTTTGAAATTATAAAATGACTTTCCCGAAAGGTTTTTGTTTTGAGTCTTTTAGTTTTCTTTTTCTTTGAGACAGTGGTAGTAATATTGTGGTTTTGTACATTTTGTTTTTCTTGTCAGCAATGCCTCCCCCTGCAAAGCCTCTGTCAGTGCTGTCGGTCAATGCACCAGAGTTCAGACCCAAGTCCTACCCCAGTCAGGCTGGCCCCAGTTCGGTAGCACAGGTAAGGCCACTGATAGAGTGAGAGTTGTGCTCAGTTTCCACTTACTGACTTTCAAAACGTGTACATTGTTTTTTTTGGCTATTTTTTTTTAACAAAGCTAATTTCTGCAGTTTGTGGTATTTAATTTTGAAATCATCTTTGGGGGTTATAAATACTGTCATAAGTTAGGCTGAGTGTGTGTGAATGTGTGTGTGTGCATATTTGTGTGTGTGTGTGTGTGTGTGTGTGTGTACTTAAATGTGTGCATGTGTATGAGAGTATGAGCAGCCAACTGGTCATGAATGCCCTCAGCCAAGAAAAAACCTCAGTTCCCTCAGTTGACAAGTTGTAGTATATTTGTTCTTTTGTTGTTTTTAATCACTGCTTTATAATTGCTTTCAACAAATGATTTCTTCTTTTACCTCTTGATTCCTGAGCCTTGTTGAAATCAGATGTGATCAGTGTGTTGCACGAGTTGGAAGCGCGATTCCTACTTTTTCAAGTGGTGTCATTGGTTTTGCTGAAGTCCAAATGAAGAACAATAACCAATGTTCTGACCTCATTTCCACCACAATTTCTTTCCTTGTTTGTGGGCTGCAGCTCGCATGTTCACTGTACACGTGGGGGGTTTACGTGCATGACCATTTTATTCACACCCCCCACCCCACTTGTTGTCATCCTTACTTTTCAGTTGTGTGCATGTTGGGTATGTTTCCATAACCCACCAAACACTGACATGGACCTCAGGATCTTCAATGTACGAATTTGATCTTCTTCATACACATACAGGGGCACTACCAGGTATGCACATATGTTAACCTTGGAGATCAGGAACGTTTCCATATATTCAACACACCAGGTGCCACAACCAGGATTCATACCCAGGACCCTTGTGTTGAAAGTCCCTTGCTCTGACTTCTCAACTGTCACCCCCATCATTTTACCTCAGTGAGGTGACAGGCCTTATCAGACAAATACTGATTCGTAGTCTAGGGGTTCTTCTTCTTCAATCGAGGGCTGCAACTCCTGTGTTCACTCGTATGTACATGAGTGGGCTTTTACATGTACGACCATTTTTATCCCGCCATCTAGGCAGCTGTACTTCATTTTCGGGGGTGTGCATGCTGGGCATGTTCTTATTTCCGTAACCCACCAAACACTGACATGGATTACAGGATCTTTAACGTGAGTATTTGATCTTCTGCTTGTGTATGCACACGAAGGGGGTTTAGGCACTAGCAGGTCTGCAAATATGTTGACCTGGGAGATCAGAAAAATCTCCACCCTTTACCCACCAGGCGCCGTTACTGAGATTAGAACCAGGGACCCTCAGATTGAAAGTCCAACGGTCGTGAGTCCAACGCTTTAACCACTCAGCTGTTGCGCCCATCAGTCAAGGGGTTAACTGTAGGTGTGCATGAAGTAAAACATGGCAGGTTTTGTGGGGAGTCAGTGTGCCAGATTTAAGCTGGATTGGTTGAGAAGTGGGTGGCTGTTAAGACATATGGTCAGACAGGCTGTACCTTCTGTATCCCTTGCCTGAAAGAGTTTTACAGCAACAACAAAAAAAGTGGGGATGGGGAGTCCGCCATCGATCAGATTTGGCTTTTAACTTCTCCTCAGCACTTTTTGCAGGAACAGGGACTAGAGCCATGTTCACATACACAAGTGCCCTTCAGTGTTATAGAAGCATGATGTGCTACACAGGTAGCGTGTTAGTGAGCAGGCAGCTTTGAAAGTGCATGCACCACTATGTAGTGCATTTGGCTTTGTATCCCACACTTGCTGGCAACCAGGACATCACATGAATTTGTGGAGCGGAGCGGTTGTCTAGTGGTGTCATGTCTGCCTGGCAAGTGAGAGAATCTTAGTGAGCGGGATGGAATCTCACCATTGCCAGAATTTACTCCCTCTCCACTAGACCTTGAGCACATACAAAAGAACCCATGGCAAGGAAATACAAGTCCTTAGCAATGTTTCTGATGTACAAGAGTGTGTTGGCGTGCACGCATGACTGAAGCCTAACAAGAGTGTGTTGGCATGCACACATGACTGAAGCCTGACTGAATGACATGGAAAACAAGTGATGAGCATGAAATCTCTCAGCTAGCTCTACCCATGTCGGCATCCTGTGATGCAACAGACTTCACTTAGAGCTTGGTCTTTGACGAATATAATTATGAATTAAGATAATGATGAAAAGTTTGAGCCAGTGTCACGGAAAGCAGGATGCATCAGCTAAGAATTGACAAGAATGATTACATTATAGAATAGAATGCTGCTCATTTTCATTCTTGCATTGATGTGAATACAATAGAAAGCAGAAAATAAGGTGTCATATCAGTTCATGCTGAGGGCCTCTGACATTCTGTCATGAGGGTGGTTTGTGGAGGCAAGGAAAACAAACAACAAAATAGGGTTCTCAGGATGCATTGCAGAATGTCAGTAGGAATCATACTATGATTATGTGAGCAGCAGGTGTTTAGGAAGACAATATATAGGTGACAGCATTTAGAGATGATTATTGTATAGCATTTACTAGATTTAGAGAGATAAACATTCAATGGTGTTTATACAGATTGACTTTTTATAGTGTGATGTTCCTGTTTTGACTGCCTGTTAAAAAAAAAAAAAAGAAAAAAGAAAAAGAAAAAAATATATACACACAAGAGAGGGACATGGGGCTGGGGGTGGGGTGTGGGAGTGGGGGGATAGAAATATGAATGTTTGCTATTGTCTGATCCTTACCCCCTCCTTTCTATATCTTTATTTTTCCCCTCCATTATTATTATTATTATTATTTTTTATTTTTTGGTGTGCATTGGCTTGATTGATTCTGAGCTATTTTGCCTGTTTGCTGTTTTGTGTGCGGCTGAAGGTTTTAATTTCTGCACATTTCCTGCTTGGCACTAATGGCAGCCCTCTGATTAACATGGTCAGTTGGCAAAAAGAAAAAAGCAAAAAAAGTGTGATTGAGACAAAGAGGGAGAGAGAGAGTGTGAGCAAGAAGACTAGACTTTATCAAAAAGTGCTAGTTTGTACTGAATGAAAAACGCAAAATACCTGACATTATTCCCAGCGTAAAGATTGTCAAGAAAATAATACTTTTCCAGTGTTTGCAGCTGTTGAACATGTTTTGTTATGAGTGTGCGCTATTTTATCAACCTGGACATGAAAATGATGAAAATGCTTCATGCATAGATTATTTTTTTGATTTATTTTTTAATGGGTGCAGAATGATTGTGCACGATGATCTTTTGTGACAGTGATGAATCTAGTGAGATTTGTGTCTATTATCACAATATCAGAGCTGTTTATTGCATTTGAAATATTTTGTATTTCAAACATTCATACTTTTTTAAATTCCTTGAAACTTTGAATGCTGAATGCTATTTTCAATGGCCTTGAAAATCTGGAAATTATGACAGAAAATTATTTTGGAAAATTTAATCAAATCTTAATTCTTTTTGTTTATTTTGCTTTGGTTTGTGCTGTGGAATTTGGAGAAAACTTGTATTTTTAGTTCTATTTTAAAAAGCTGGTCACAATTCTACATGAATTGTGTTGTGTAAGGATGTTTATTTAAAAAGATGAAGCTTAAATAGCGCAGTTTGTATGTGTATGTGCGTGTGTGTGTGTGCACGTGTTTGAGACACTATGTGACACTGTGTGTGGGTTTTTTTTGTTTGTTTTTTGAAAACTGGAAACTAGTCAGAAATTTGTGTTCACTGAAACGTAAAGAGAAAATATGACAGTATATATTGTATGAAGCTGAATTGATATACTAAAAAAAACAAAAAACAAAAAACCAACAGAATTTAACCCCAAAGTGGCATACAACAGAATTTTGCTGTTTTAATTATTTCATATATATATATCTGCATATTTCAGTTTCTGTATTTTTTTTTTTAGATACTGAGCCCAAGTGTATTTTAGAATTATGGTCTTGATTTTTCACAACTTGAAAAAGCAACAAAACAACTAATTATTGAAAACTAGAACTTTGATTCTTGGTGCAATATTTGATCAATTTCATTCAGTGCATTACAAGCATTGACTGTTCATTCATTAAGCTAAAATTTTTGTTACTGTAATATTTTGATCAGTTCATAAAACTAGAACCTAAGTGAAGCAGTTGTGTAATATTTAATCAGTTTCAGTATTTGACTAGTATCAACTGTTTATTAAACTGGAATTTCTGCTTTTGTAGAACTTCATTGTTGCGGTGATCTTTTCACAGGGCTCGAGATAACCACCCTTCCAATAGTCAGGGACAGTATAACCTTTTTAAAACCTAACCGGTCACGACATGTCTGTTGTGCTAGCAGTTTCAGCGAAAGAGTGACTGGGTTGTCAGTTTCAGTGCAGATGATTGCACTCCCCCCCCCCCCCCCCCCCGTCCCCCCCCATCTCCCCCTCCTCTTCTCACATTCATCCTCACCCTGGTTTTTTGTTTCCTGTAATACGTACGAATTATGTTATGAAGTGTGTCTGCTGACTTGTGGTTGCATTGTCGGTAGTCAAATTGATCGTCTCTTCAGTCAGGGGGGGCAAGTAGAAATTAGCAGGGCTCAAGTTTTTTTTTTTTTGTCTGCTTGTTTGAAGGACAACTGAAAAATATTTGCCTGGGAGTTGTTTTTTTTTTTTTTTTTTTTTTTTTTTTAAAGCTGTGTTTCATCAAAATAAACACTAGAACTGTTGGTGTAATTGTAACATTTTATCAGCTTCAGTGTAAATAACAAATATCAACGTGTTCATTTTATTTTTGATGAGCTTTTTTTTGGTTTTGTTTTGATATAGTTATTTTAAGGTGTGTGTGTGCGTGTGCGTGCGTGTGTGTGTAAAGCCCTCACCGGCTCTGTCTGCGGGGGCTGCGGAGTTTGTTCCCCGCACAGATTTTGTTCCCGTTCCGCTGGGCATGGCGCCCAGTGTGGGCCCACCTGTGCAGGTAGACCAGGTGTTGTGTGTCCCTCCATCGCATCTGCTGTGTGTATGTGTGTGTGTGTAGCCTTGGCTGTAGTTGTGTGTGGGGAAAGCACCTTGTGCTGCAGAAAGTATTTATTTATCGATTCACTTCACTTCACCTTACTTTCTTACTTACTTACTGCCTGAGGTGTTAATGTCTGGTTTGAAAAAAATTTTGCTTGTTTGTATATGCTGTTGCTTTGTATGTTTGTGGTGTTTTTCTTCGGTTGTGGTTGTAGACTTGTAGAACTTTTTGCACTTGGTGGTGTGTGCTTTGTGTATCTCTTGTGCTTGGAGGGAGTTTTTGTGTTTGTCTTCGTTTTTTTTTTTTTTTTTGCTTTGATGATATGCCTGACATGGAATTTGTGGTGGTGGTGTTGTTTTTCACAGAAAGAAAAGGTAGTGCAAGGTTTTTGCTTTTTTTTTTTTTTTTTTTTTTGCAGTTGGTTGGGTTGTGCTACTACATGTCTTGCAAACACCTGATGGACAGTTGATACCTCATCAGCAGGTGTCAAAAAATAAACATGATCAGCTTTTTACAGCTTTCTGAGATGTTTCTGGAATAGCATCTTACCTTGTATGGTGTCACAGAGATAGCTGAAGACAGAAGTGATACTGAGTTTGTTTCTGTGTTAAGGTTTATAGTCTTTTTTCGTTCATATTCCAAACAAAAAAAACAAAAAACAAAAAAACAACAAGAACCAACATTATCATACAACATCCTTTTAGTGTAATAATATTCATGACACAAGTAAGATTTCTGACCCATAATGAGGTTTCTTCCTACATGTGAAGTACGGAAGAGTTTGACAAATTATTTATAGGTGGAGGCCTGTAAGGTCAGGTTATTTAGGTGTCGGTTGAGTGAAGGCTGCGTTGTTGGAGGGGGTGAGCTCTGTGTGCAGTATTATAAACACCCACCCACCTGCTTTCTGACCTGCCTTCTCCTCTCCCCATGATCCACATTCCACTGCATTGTTCCCTGAGCATCCCTTGCCAGCAGTTAATGTAGTCAGTGCATTTCCTATCAGTAGAGGTAGCTGCTATTGTCTGATAGCAATGTGTTGTTCCCCTTCGCCAGTTCAGTTCAATTGTTCAACTTGTGTTGCTGTGAGATGTGTTCCAAAACATTGTCCCGAGCATGGGGAAGCAGCTCTCGGAGTTGGATCTTCAGAGTTGTGTGAGCCTCCAAAGCATGATTCAGCATTCTTATACTGTGTGTGTGTGTGTGTGCGGGCATGTGTTTGCGTGCGCGTGCGGGCGTGTTTGTACGTGTGTATATATGCATGCACCACATGTGTAAAAGGGAGTTGTTCTTCTGCTGGCTTGTTCGGTTGTCTATTGTACAACAAGGTGTGTTTTTCTCTAATTGCTTGTTAGTATTGCAACAGGTGTGGCATGATTTCATGTCCATGTTACGTACATCCTGTGTACACAGAGTGATTTTGGTGCAGTGTGGAATGTTGCCCTGTGGTAATGCATCTGCCTAGGAAGCCAGAGAATCCGAGTGCACTGGTTCAAATCCCAGTAATTTCTTCCCCTCCTCTAGACCTTGAGTGGTGGTCTGGACACGAGTCATTCAGATTAGACCATGAACTGAGGTCCTGGGTAGAGCAGCCTGAATTTCACACAGAGAAATCTGTTGTGACAAAAAGAGAAGTACAAAACAGTGTGTGCGCTTGCTAGTAATGGAATGCCATGCTATTCAGTTCTATGTTTTTTCTACACAGTATCATGAGTATGCCTTGCTTGTGTTTATTGTATTCTTGTGCCCCCAGGGGGCTTTCTTTATTTCTATTTCTGGATTTATTTATTTATTTATTTTATTTTATTTTATTTATTTATTTTTTTTTTACTTTGTTAGCGCCTTCTGCCTGTTTGTCTTGAAATTCTGGACCTGTGTTTCCATCAGTCTGATGTGGGTGCTTTCCTTTTCCCTGACCTCACTCCTGTCTTGTTTTCCCCAGCAGTAATGCTTTGGGGGAAAGCATTACATGCATGCCAGGGAGTATTTCTTTATTAAATAGATTTCTGTATTGGCAAATTCCCCCCCTCCACCCCCCACCTTTATTTTACTTTGATACTGTATTAACCCTTTCGCTGCCAGGAAAATAAGATTTAAGTGAAATCTATTTGCCAGGGTTTTTTTTTTCCACAAAAAACAGGTATATATTTTCAAAAAATTCTGTGCTCTTTGTTATTGGAGAAGTATATATTTTCTGAAAGGTAAATGAATAAAGAATACAAAACACAGGATGTTTTCCCATTTTATATATTTTCAGTGACATGCTGTTGTTTTGAAATCAGTGTTTTGTTTTTTGTCACATTTTCAACTTGTTCATTGCAAACATTAGTCAGGTAATTTGCACTAAAATATATTTTCTGGACAAATGGATAATACCTGCACACACAAATTATACAAGAACAACCAAAATAAAAAAGAAAAGAAAAGAGACATACATAATGCATTGTGACCCTCAAGTGATAATATGGATGTGAGGCCATGCCCCCTCGGTCTCCACCCCCCTTTTCTTCACCCCTCTCTCACACCATCACATCATCCAGATCTCATCATATTGTGTTGGCTGAGTGCCAAGAAAATAGCCCGCACTGTGTCCTGCTAAAAATTTGGTCACTTTCTGTGGTCTACTATGGCTGTAAAGTCAGCATCACTCACTGATAGTTGTGTCTTGGCCAGTCTCTTCATTGCTCCCTTTATTTTCTATCAAATCATCCTACAAAAGTTCATCACTGTCTTCTTCAAATTTACATTTCAATTCTTTCTGAGCATCAGCTAAAGAAAGCAATCTTGGTTGGTTTTGTGCAACCACGATCACATGTCTTGAGCACAGGGTCCAACATTTTGTTGAGTGAGCGAGGAGAGGAGCCAGGCAAACTGCGACAATAATCCAACCAAAACATTCAAATTAAGGACTGCCTCATGACGTAGACAGGGTTTCTAGATATGAATAGAATCTAGAAAGATTCCCCAAGCTAAAGCTACCAGCATTTTTGTCAACAGACTCAATGCAAACCAGGGAAAAGTCAGAATATTTCAATGACATGTTATCTCATCATTGTGGCAGCGAAGTGTACATGCTTGTGCTGATGAGTTATCTCATCATATAGGCAGCCTAGGGGTTACTGCCACCCATGAGGACGTCTAAGTTCAACTTTCATGTTTTAGTTTGCATGTAGAAATGTGCCTCAGTGTGTACGGAAGTGGACAACTCTGTGTGTGTGTGTGTGTGTGTGTGTGTGTGTGTGTAAATACCTGTGTACATATGTAAAACTTATATATTTACAACTGTAACTTCTCACGATTTTGCAGCCATAGTTGCAAGCCTTGTACCATGCATGTTAGTGTTCAGTTATTTTAAAAAGCATTTTAATCAAGTTTGTGTCCTGCATGTTTGTGTGTGGTGGTAGAGAGCATTTGAGAATGGTATGTTTTCATATATATATATATATATATATATATATATATATATATATATATATATATATATATATATATATATATATACATATATATATATATATATTGTAACAGGTCTGTCTTATTTGTCAGATGACAAACAGTCTGCTTTATGTTTAATGGAACATTCATAAATGGTAATACATGTTGTCCCTGTGTGAAGATCTGCAAGTGTATTGCCCAAAACTGCTTTGATTTAGTAGTTGACTTTTCGTGCTTGTTCACTCCTATGATTTAAGATTGTCAGTTACTACTGAGATTAATGTTGTGTTCAACAGTGTTCGTTTTATTCACTTACTTAACATTCTTTTAATTCTTTAAAATTATTATTTATTTAGTTTATTTATTTATTTATTTTTTGCTGTTGCCACAGTGCAGAACAGTAGAGAATTATTGTGCTAACATTCTGTCACTTCCTCTGTGTATTGTCATTGGCGCTTGTTCCATGCAACTCATCCGCACTTGTCCCAGACATACCTCTAGTCTTCCAGTCACCAGCAGGAGATTGTAGTGTTGTGTTGCCATGAAGCCAGCCACCAGAGGAGACCCTGCGCTGCTATGATGAGTCATTCTGTGGTGTCCTGGTTCAGCATACCTGAGTCTAGAGTCACAGACTGTAGAATCCTGACAATGTCAATGATAGTTTTTGCCATGGAGCATGATGGGATTAACAGCTGAGTGGTTAAAGCGTTGGACTGTCAATCTGAGGTTCCAGGGTTTGAGGTGATTTCGAATCTTGGTAACAGCGCCTGGTGGGTAAAGGGTGGAGATTTTTCTGATCTCCCAGGTCAACATATGTGCAGACCTGTTTGTGCCTGAACCCCCTTCCTGTGTATGCGCAAGTAGATCAGATACGCACGTTAAAGATCCTGCAATCCATGTCAGCTTTTGGTGGGTTATAGAAACAACATACTCAGCATACACCCCCCCGAAAACGGAGTATGGTTGCCTGCATAGCAGGGTAAAAACGGTCAAACACATAAAAGCCCACTCGTATACAAATGAGTGAACAGGGGAGTTGCAGCCCGCGAACAAAAAAGAAGTGATGGAGCTATATCAAGTTCACATCACTCCATTTTTATAGATTTTGTTGTTGAACATGTCCAGTCTCCACCTGTAACTCACCAGATGCTGCAGGAATTCACACCCAGGACCCCAGGATTGAAAGTCCAGTGTTCTAACCACTCTGCAACGGTGTTGGTCAGAAACCAAGTCTAAAGGCAGCAGTACACTATGGGACCTGCTCATCCCACTTGTTTAACTGATAGACAGTGCCATCCTGGCTGTCTTGGAGGAATATGATGGCCAAGGTGAAGGTCATGTGTTTCTGTTGGCAGTTATGCAGTTGTGAAAACAGCACGCACGCACTAAACGTGCACAAATGAGTGTGTAACCGGTGTCATTCTACACAAAATTGGATGAGGTATTGTACACCCTAGTCCGATGAAAAATTGAGTAGGTTTGATCTGTGCAAGACACACCCTCCATCTCAGAAATGATGTCACTTTCCATCGGTTGAAATACGTGTCCTTGAAATACGCCCTGCAAGAATCGGTTAGGCTTTGGACTTCTGATCCAGTGCTCACCAGTGATCAGGTTTCCAGTTCATGATTGAGCATGGTGTTTTGTCATTGGGAAAGGCACTTTCCTCCGACTTTCATCCCAAGTGTCAATGGCACTTCTTGTGGAGAAGATTAAAAAGAGTATTCGGCCCTGCCTTCCTGTGCTGAGGCCTAGTCTCATTCGGTAAGAAATCAGTGGCTCCGATGGCTTTAAATTGTTGTGAGACCTTTAAACTTTAAAAAAAAAATTTGTAAAGAGGGTTGTTGTGTATTTATTTTGCTGACTCATAAGATCTGCAGCAGACTTTTTAAAAGTAAGGAAATAGGAGCAAACCTGTCCTTTTTTTTGTGTGGAAAGACCCAGTTTACATATGTGAAGTGGATGGAATTTGACTGTGTGGGTTCATATCTTTTCACGTTTGAGCTCAATGTTCACAAACCACTTGGGAGTCCTCGAATAAGGAGCGGGTAAGTTCTGGTTTGGGGCTGAAACTTCCTGTGGTGATCTGTGGCTTTCTGTTTGGGTTCAGAGCCACAAACCTCCTGCCCCCCCCCCCCCCCCCCCCCGGATCCCCCCCTCAACCCTCCCACCTACCCACCCCAACACCTCAAGTCATCAGTTGATCGTACAGCATCGCAGTGGCTGTGTATTATGTTATTTGTGTTCCTATGTGTTGTGGTGGTTATCGCAGTGGCTGTGTATTATGTTATTTGTGTTCCTGTGTCTTGTGGTGGTTCAGTTGTCTTTGTAATCAGGAGTTGAGAATGAGAGCATTTTCCAGAAGGTATGCATTGCTTTAACAGGAAAAGCAAAACATTAGGAAAAGCATCAAAGCTGGTACACATGTCATTATTTGCAATGACTGTATTCTTATGTAAAGTATATCATCTTTTTTGTGTCCTGTGTGTCATAATTGCATGCACACACGCATGCATGTGCATGTAAGCGCATACACACATGTGTGCACACATGCACACATATGCTTACACGCATACACATGCATACACATATACACACATGCACACACTCACACACACACACACACACACACACACACACACACACACACACACACACACACACACAAATCCAGATTCAATATGTACAAATATCTAGCTTCATAAGCCTAAGGCAGGGAAAGATCTATAAGTATACTCTATAATGTGTAGTTTCCCTTTTGGTTATATATGCTTCTGATAATTTTGAAGTAATTGTACTTCTTGGTACATTTTACTGACTTGAAACAAAAGTGTGTGTGTGTGTGTGTGTGTGTGTGTGTGTGTGCGCAGAAAGCTGAAGCCTGATTAAAACAAAATCCACTATTAACAAAATACTGTTGTGTGTTTGTGTGCGTGCACAGAAAGCTGATGCGTGAATAAAAAAAATCGATATGAAAAAAATACTGGTTTGTGGATGTTTGTGCGTGCGTGCGTGCATGTGTGTGTGTGTGCGCATACAGAAAGCTGATGCCTGATTGAGAAAAATTCAGTATAACAGAATACTGGTTTTGGGGTTTGTGTGTGTATGTGTACATGTGTACATGTGTGTATGTGTGTGAATATGTGTGCATATGTGTGTGTGCGCGTGTGTCGAGCAGCATGTAAGAGGCACGCCCTCATCTGTCATCACTGTTTGCTCGACCCTCTCTGTATTTTACCAGGAACAGCCCCCGTCATTAAAAATCATGTCTCAGTTTTACTATTTCCAGCACCCGTCGCAACAGCAGCCGCAGATGCCGATGCCGCCCTACCCTCCTCCCCCAGGGCCCCCGCCACCCCACCACCACCCTCCACCCCACCACCACCCCACAGGGGCCGGGGGTGTGGAGGAGCAATTCCTCAACTCCTTCGGCCAGATGACCTTGACCCTGGGGGGGTCAGGGTCAGGGTCAGAGGAGACGGAGCGCCTGCTGGGGGAGTTCTCGCGCACCATGCTGATCCTGACCACCCACCCGGCCAACCTCCGCGACTACCTCAAGCCGCTGTGCGACAAGCTGCGGCAGGCACGCTCCGAGGAGCTGCTGCAGCAGGTTATCAGTGTCCTGTACGAGCAGGTAGGTGTGTCTGTGGGGGGGCGTGTGTGTGGTGTGTGTGCGTGGGGGAGGTGAGGGGGGGAGGGTTGTGTGTGGGTGTGTGCGTGCGTGTGTACATTTTATTAAAAAAAAAAAAAATCCAAGATATAAAAAAATCTTCGTCGTTCGTGAGCTGCAATTCTCACGTTCACTCATATGTTCATGTGTGGGCTTTTACGTGTATGAACATTTTTATCCTGCCATGTAGGCAGCCATACTCTGTTTTCAAGGGTATATATATAAAAAAAAAGAAAAAAAGTTGTGTGCCTGTGGACTGAGGAGCTACTTCAGCAAGTCATCTGCAGTCATGTTCGAGCTGCTTAGTAAGAAGGTTCGGGAGGGGAGTGTGTGGGGGTGTGGGTGGTGATAGGTTAACCTACAGAAAGTGAGTTACCACTGGCAACAGTACAAATGATAGCATTTCTAGCGTTACATCTGAGGAAACAATAATCAACTTGAACGTTGTTGACTTTTTTCATTACAGTTAAGAGAGGCTACAAAGCATAACATTCTCTCTGCCAACAGGCAGAACGTCAGTGCTAGAGTGTGGAGTGGCTGCCTGGGGGTAACAGATCCGCCTGGACAATCTGAGGGCATGGGATGGAATCCCACACTTTCCGGAATGTTCTCTTCCTTACCACTAGGCCATGAGTGGTGGTGGATGCATAAACCAAGGTCCCGTGTGCTGCACGCACTTAGCACATTGTACAAGAACCCATGGCAGCAAAAGGGTTGTTGTCCCTAGTACAATTCTTAAGAAAAATCCACTCAGATATATTTGTGCTGGTGCGCATGACTGAAGCCAGACTAAATGACATGGGAAACAAAGCATCCTGTATTCCTTGTCGGCTTGCAGTTGGTCATGGAAACGAGAACATTCCCAGCATGCACACCCCTGAAAGCGGAGTATGGCTACCATCATGGTGGGATAAAGATATGTGGAGCCGATAGTGGAAGTGATATGTGTGTTTGAAGGAAACTGTGGCACGAGACAGAGGTAGCCCACCATGTTGGGCTTGCCTTAGGCGTGACAGCCAGATCTGTAGAGCTCCTCCATGCCAGCTGACAGGTGATGGGCGCTTCCCCTGCCACTTTTTTGTCGCTGCCAAAAAACAGCACTGGCATGTTGCCAATGCATAGAATGGCGGGCATTTGGCAACAAGAGACTTGAGGTCCCTGGTGTCTCTGGGACAAGGCTGTGTAATTGCCCAGGTAGGTACCATCACAAAGGGGCATACGGAAGGCTTGGTGGCTTCTCTACCTGAGTGTGTTATGTTGGAGCAACCTGCAGAAAGTTGTCGGCAGTCAATGGCTGGGATGGATCAGCCTGTGGGAGTGCACTTCATGTGCCTCCAGGTCACTGAGTCTCATTCTGTGGTGGAATTCCTAATGGAAGAGGGTTGCCACGGGGAAAATTTTTGCTGAAGGTTCTTTAGTGAGAAAGGGGACCGGATAATAATAATAATAATAATGGTATTTGTATAGCGCTAAATCTTGTGCATAAACAAATCAAAGCGCTTTCGCACCAGTCATTCTCACGCAAGCATAACTCTAAAACTGAAAAAAACTAAAAAGACAAGGAAGAGGCAGGGAAGGGAGGCTACTTTGGGAAGAGGTGGGTTTTAAGGCCAGACTTGAAAGAGCTGAGTGTGGAGACTTGACGAAGCGAAAGAGGAAGTTCATTCCAATTGCAAGGTCCAGAGACAGAGAAAGAACGGTGGCCAACAGTCGAGAGTTTGAATCTGGGTATATGTAAGTGGAGTGGATCCGAAGCTGATCGTAGTGAGCGAGATGGAGTGTAGAGGTGAAGGCAGGCACAGAGATAGGAAGGGGCTGATTTGTGAATACATTTGTAGCATAGAGTGCTGATCTTGTACTTTATTCGGTGTGAGACAGGGAGCCAGTGGAGATGTTGCAAAAGAGGAGTGGTGTGCTCAGATCTTTTCTTTCTGAGGACGAGTCGGGCAGCAGAATTTTGTATGCGCTGAAGGGACTGAATGGATGAAGCAGGCAAACCAGACAATAGAGAGTTACAGTAGTCAAGGCGAGAGAGAATGAGAGAAACGACAAGTCTAGATGTTGCGTCAGTGGACAGATATTTCCGGATGGAACTGATGCGCCGCAGTTGACAGTAGCAGGATTGACATGTCTGATTGATAAATGTTTGCATGGACAGTGTGTTGTCAAGGACAACGCCGAGGTTCCTGACTGAAGTGGACAGAGGGATGGATGTACTGCCAAGTTTGATTGTATTAGTTGTAATGGAAGAGAGTTTTTGTTTAGTTCCTATGATCATTGCTTCAGTTTTGTCCGCGTTCAATTGTAACTTATTTAGAGTCATCCAATTTTGAATATCCAGGAAGCAGTTAGATGTTTCTTGCAAGAGCGACAACAGTTTTTCAGGTGTATCACTCTTCTGGAGTTGAGTGTCATCAGCGTAAGAATGACTGACAGACATTATGGCGGTTGATAATTTCAGCGAGAGGAGCAGTGTACAGTGTGAAGAGCACTGGGCCTAAAACAGATCCCTGTGGGACTCCATGTTCAATTTTAACGGGTTCAGACTGGAAATTATCAACAATGACAGACTGGAATCGATCAGTGAGATACGATTTGAACCAGTTTAGAACAGTGCCGTTGATACCAAATGTATAATGAAGACGGGAAAGAAGGATTGAATGGTCTATCGTGTCAAAGGCGGCTGACAAGTCGAGAAGAGTGAGAAGGGAGATCTGTCCTGAGTCGGACGCTAGCAGTAGGTTATTCAGGATGTGGAGGAGAGTGGTTTCGGTGCTGTGGTCAGCACGATAAGCAGACTGAAATGGGTGGATGAGATTGTTGAAACAAAGGTGATTGTTGAGCTGCTTCAGGACGGCTTTTTCAAGGAGTTTGGACAGGAATGGAAGATTAGAAACTGGTCGATAGTTTTTCAAAATGTTTGCGTCAAGGTTGGATTTCTTCAGAAGAGGCCGGACTATTGCAGTTTTGAAAGTGGATGGAAACGTTCCAGAGAGAAGGGATGAGTTGACAATGTTGGTCAATGTTGGATCCATGTCAGGTGGAGGTATAGCCCACTTGTATGTACTTGTGAACATGGGAGTTGCAGCCCACAAATTCAAAAGAAGAAAGTTGTCAAACCTGGGAACCTTCATTTTTTAGAGGAAATCGTCTGTTTGGCAGAAATAGATAATGACTTGGGCTTGGATTCTTGTTTTCTCGTTAAGAAGAAAATTTCCAACAAAATTGTGGTGATGGCATTTGAAATGCATGAATCAGTGGTTTACAGAATACAGAGTTTTACAAGTCACATTGAGTTATGTTGCGGTTGAAGACTTCATTGGATGGGGTATGTGTTTACTCATTTGTTTATTATTTTATTTTTGCAGAGTATATTTGAGCCCAACTTTCGCTATACGGGTGCTCGAGTGGTTCACTTTCTGACTCAAGAGTTAAAAGATCATCCCATCTTTTGCCATTTCAAACAGAAGTTTCTGCAAAGGTAAGTGTGCTTATATGTGGTTATTTAATATTGCTATCTCTCTCTTTCTGTCTCTCTCTCTCTCTCTCTCTCACACACACACACACAAACACACACAAACACACACACACACACACACACACACACACACACACACACACACACACACAGAGTTCTATTACACGGATGTTCAGTGCTGGCACTTTAGTTGGCCCAGTGAAAGTTCATGAACCCAGGAAGTAGGGCATGGATATAAATAAACGTGGCTGACAAACAGGCCGTGCCAGCGGCACTCGCTGTACGCTTGTTCAGCGGTAAATCTGCTTTGTTTCTTTCGCGCATCATCTTCCCGGATGGATTGGAAATAACGACAAAAGAAGTGGGTTTCTACAAAGAATGCAAAATGAGCTTTCTATTGACTCCAAACACAATATATTTTCTTACATAGCAATTGTTGCGGCAACGGTTGAAACATACATGAAGAAAGAGAAGAGAAGGTCAAGCAGAAACATGATTGCAAAAATCGTAAAATTTAAATCCCTCTCTAAGAAAACATACGCCTATTACAATGAAATCGTAAAAATCACCAGAACATTTAGCATGCCTGCATGCAGATCAGCCCACCCTTTTGAGTTGTAGATTTTTTCTTGTCAGCACAAAAAGTGTTTAAATGAACACACTGTAGCATGGTGAGTGCAAGCAGCAGGGGCATGGAGAGCAGGGTGAGTGTAATCCCTGCAGGAAATGTGTGGATGCTGTGGAAGCGTGAGAAAAGTGGGGCAGGGGCTGCGGGGCCAAGTGAAACAAAGAAGGCAGTGTCCAGGTTTGGCACGCGGGGCCAGAAATACCGCGGTGAATGCGCCGGCCAATGCAGAGTGTGGTGGGAAAGTCTGGCATTAAAAAAAGTTTGACCCCAGACGCTAGACGCTGCTCGGAAACTAAAGAGGTGGATTTTGTGCTCGGCTGAGCAGCCGTGATTAGGAGTTGGTGTGGTTTTTTTTTCTTTCTTCTGTGGGTTACCCCCCTCCCCCACCTCCCCCCCCAAAAAAAAACAAAAAAACAAAAAGAACAGAGAGAGATTACAGGGAGTTGCTGTGGTGATGGGTTTGGGGGATTGAGAAGAGGAATTAAATGTCAGCAACTTCACCATGGAATAAGCTCCATTTAACACGTTTGCCATTCTGTTCAGTTATTAGATGCATGATGCATGCGTGGTTGGGCAGGATATTGTGGTTGAAGGATAATGATATATTTCTGTGGGTGGGTGTGACCCCAAATAGACTGGTTTAAAATTTTCTGTGAACCTGCTGTTGGCATTGAGGAAAGCATTGTGAATACCCATGCTTTTGCCTTTCACCCCTTCTGGGGTACAGGCTGTCAACAAGAGACCTCCACAGTCCCCTATCCTGTGTCTTTGCCTCTGTATTTATGTATATCTGGCTCCAGGTAAGGTCCATTTTGGTGTCTGCCTGGAGGTGTCTTTGCCAGAGCTTTCTCTCTCTCTCTGACTCACTGTTTCTCACTCTCTCTTACATATATATCTTGGATGTATTTCCAGCCTGAATATGTGGTGTTATTCAGTTTGGAAACTGTTTAAAAAAAGAAAAGGAAAAAAAGTGTGCTTCTGAGGTCCCCCTGAAAGTTACTGCAAAGTCATGTGATGTGTGTGTGTGTGTGTGTGTGTGTGTGTGTGTGTGTGTTATTAAGACTTAGAAAATTAATCAAAACTTGCATTATTGCATTGGACACTTTCATGGTGTGAGTATATGTATATCTCAGTGATGGCCTAGAGGTAACGCGTCCGCTTAGGAAGCGAGAGAATGTGAGTGCACTGGTTCGAATCACAGTACTTACTTACTTACTTAATTCTCTTCGTTCCGGTCGGAACATAGGGCCCGCACTGCAGATCTCCATCTCGCTCTGTCTCGGTCTGTTCTCTTGGCTTCACCCCAAGAGAATCACGGTACAGTTGCTATATATTTTCTCCCCCTCCACTCGACCTTGTGGTGGTCTGGACGCTAGTCATTCAGATGAGACAATAAACCGAGGTCCCATGTGCAGCATGCATTTAGCGCATGTAAAAGATCCTATGGCAACAAAAGGGTTGTCCCTGGCAAAATTCTGTAGAAAAATCCACTTCGTTGGGAAAAACAAAGAAAGCTGCAAGCAGGGGGAAAAAAAAAAAGGGTGGTACTCTCAGTGTAGCGACACACTGGCCTGAATTTCACATAGAGAAATCTGTCGTGACAAAAAAGAAAAAAAGAGAGAGAAATCGCTGAGGAGTCCACAGGGGACGAAACAGCAGTCACATCAGGCATACAGCTGGCTCTCTCCCTCAGATAATTCAAATGGCACCCAACTGCAGTCTTTGAAGGATTTCTACGATTATTATTACATTTCCTTTTTAATCTTTGCAAACTTACTTTGAAATAAGGAAAGAGTTGTTACCTGCATTTGTTTTCCTCCACTACAAAGTTGTACATATTTTACCTATGATGCAGGTGTCAGCAGGACTTTGAGCAGAGGAGTCAGCTGGTGAAGTCGTCCCCTGAAGGACTGACCACACTGTGCGGACTGACCATGTTCATGGGGGAGCTCTTCTTGAACGTCACAGTCAGTTTCTCAGCCAGCATAACCCTTTTTTTCTTGGTGTTTTTTTTAAAAATTGTTTTTAGCGTATTATGTTTGTGTCTTTGTCATTGCCTGAAATATTTTTTTCTCACAATCAACATGTCTTTAAGAGCTCAGAGTTTGAATAGTTATCTGTGTCTTCTTTATTTTTTTTCTCTTTTGAATGGTTCTCTGCGTCTTCTTGCCTTCACCCCCCTCATCTCTCTCTGTATCTTTCTTCTTGTTTGTAAGTGAATGTGTTTTTATCTCCTTTTTTTCCCCTTTCCTCTCTTTTTTTCATACAGCAAGACATTATTACAAATTGCAAGATATGAACTCTCTCTCTCTCTCTCTCTCTCTCTCTCACACACACACACACACACACACACACAAGGCACAAAATATGCCCTCCCCCCCATGCCCCCTTTTCCACACACACACACACAGTAAACGCCCACCCACAGGCACACACACTGCATGATGGTTTTCAGTAGAGAGTATGGTAGGGTGGGTAGAGGGAAGAGGAAGACCACAGACAGCGGTCGTGCTTTATCACACCCAAAGGCCTGTTTGACCTGATGGGTTTTCAGATTTGTTTTGAAAGAGGACACCATTGGTAAGTGACAGAGATATACAGGAAGGGAATTCCAAACAGAAGGTGCTTGATACTGAAAGGCCCAGCATGCAGAAGATCAAATATGCATGTTAACTCTTTCACCGCTAAGTTTCTGTGTGAAAAACGCTCCTGAGCACCAAGTATTTTAGATATCATTTTCTTAGTCACAGGCTCCGGTTCATGTCAACACAACACAGTGGACTTGTTCACTTCAGACTTGGTCAGGGGGCAAAGGTTAGTCATTGTTCTGTTGGCCGAGGAAACTGGCTGCAGCTGTCAAGCTTTGTTACAATGTGAACAATGGTCTTTTTAATTTGGTCGTCTTCTCCTTGATGCCGACTAAAGTTGTACATGTTCATGTTCGCCTGGCCTATAGTGGTGAAAGGCGTAAAGATCCAGTAATCCATGTCAGTGTTAGAAGGGTTATAGAGACATGAACGTACCCAGTATGCATACCCCAGAAAACGGAGCATGGCTGCTTACACGGCAGGGTAAAAATGGTCAAACACATAAAAGCCCACTTGTATGTATATATATATATATATATATATATATATATATATATATATATATATATGTATATATGAGTGAACATACAAGACACAAGATACAACTTTAATTGTCCATAAGACATGGAAAAGTGTTGCAGCTCATGAATGCAGAACAAGAGCCTTTCAAACTGTGTTCAACAGAAAATCTTTGTTCGTGGGCTGTTCACTCGTATGTACATGAGTGGCCTTTTATATGTTTGACTGTTTTTACTACGCCATGTAGGCAGCCATACTCCATTTCTGGGAGGGGTGCATGCTGGGTATGTTTTTGTTTTCATAACCCACCGAACGCTGATATGGATTACAGGATCTTCAACGTGCGTATTTGATCTTCAGCTTGCGTATACACAGAAAGGGGGTTCAGGCACAAACAGGTCTGCACAAATGTTGACCTGGGAGATCAGAAAAATCTCCACCCTTTACCCACCAGGCGCCGTTGTCAAGATTCGAACTCGGGACCCTCAGATTGTAAGTCCAACGCTTTAACCATTCTGCTATTGCTCCTGTCCAGCAGGAAATGATGCCTACACGTGTTTCAGGTGGAGTCTGGTGGTCACATGGAGCGCCTCGTCTTCCTGCCCGGTGTGCTGACCCAGCTTCTGCTGACGCTGCTGTCCCAGCCCTCAGACTCCAGCATCAAGACCGCCTGCCAGCTCCTCAAGGTGCGCTCCCGCTTCTCCCTGCACAGTCTGGCCACTTGGGAAAAGCCCTAGGGAAGAAAACAAATAAGAGAGAGAACCATTTCCAGGGCTGGAAAAGTCTTGGGGGGAGAGGGGTGTGGGGGGAGAGAAATGAGAGAACCCTTTTCTGGGCTGGAAAATCTTGTGGAGAACAGGTTGCGACAGTGCAGCTACCACCGAGTGGATTTTTCATCAGAGTTCTGCTGGGGAAAACAATTGCAGTGAGTTCTTTTACGTGCACTAAGTGCATGCTGGGACCTTGGTTAATCATCTCATTTGGATGACACACATAGAACACCACACAGTGTCCAGTGGATTGGGGTGGGGGAGGGGAGGGGGGCAGTAAAAGTCCCGGTCTAGTGAGGGACTCCAACCTGTGAACACTGGCTTCCCAGCCAGGCACATTACTTACCGCTTTCCTGTTGAATTATGAATGAAGTACGGACATTGAACAATGTGTGTGTGTGTGCTTCAGCTTGCTGGGGGCCCCACAGAAGACAGCATAACTCAGCGCACGCCGGAGGATATGTCACTGTTCAACAACGTCTTCAGCTCTCTACAGGCCCTGCAGTCTGTACCACACATCTCACAGTGAGTCCTTCCCCACCACCTCTCTGTCTGTCTGTTCTGAACACCTTGTGTTGTCATGATGTCCTGCCCTGGATTGAAAGCCCAGTGACGGGTGTAATAGCTGAGTGGTTAAAGCGTTGGACTTTCAGTCTCAGGGTCCCGTGTTCGAATCTCAGTAATGGTGCCTGATGGGTAAAGGGTGGAGATTTTTCTGATCTCCCAGGTCAGACCTGCTTGTGCCTGAACGCACGTTGAAAATCCTGCAATCCAATCCATGTCAGCGTTCGGTGGGTTATGGAAAAAAGAACATACCCAGCATGCACGTCCCTGAAAATGGAGTATCGCTGCCTTCATGGGGTAAAAATGGTCATACATGTAGTAGCCCACTTGTGAACACGTGTGAACATGGGAGTTGCAGCCCACAAACAAAGAAGAAGGAGAAAGCCCAATGCTCAAACCATTCCGCTGTTGTGCCTGTCCATGCTTTCAAAAGAGCAGGCATTATTAAGGCAGTGCAAAAAAAAAAAAAAAGAAAAAAAGGATGAACAAGACAACACGCTTGTTCCTGTTTCCTTTTATTTTAGTTTTTATGGCGACGCAAACGTTATTGTGTTGAAAGTTTATATGTTTTTGCCAGTTCAGAAGTTACATTTGTGTATTGTTAGGTTGTATTTTGACCACTTCTGACACATGAAAGTGATTAATGCTAAGTCTTTTTCTCGGATTTGGAATAAGATTAGGAGGTTTCACTTTATACAAATGAACACTGTAGATTAAAAAAAAAAAAAAGGATAAAAAAAAGTAACTGGCTCGTATTGAAGCATGTTAATAACTCTTGAGTCTTTCGCAAACTTCCCATGGCTCTGTCTTGATGTGGTTGCAGGACCATGAAGATGCTGATTTGCTCGGTGATCACGCTGAGGCAGAACAACTGGGGCAGAATCACACACGTAGAAGACAATGCTCATGAAAACCACGCGCCAGCAGCAGAGTTCTCTCAGGTTGGAAGCTGGTTGCTTATTAAGTTTGGTGCACTTGCATGATCAGAAAAAATAGTTAAATCAATGATGACGATTTGAAACAAAACAAAAAGAGTTAGACGCTATTTAATGCAGTCACCAGCTAGGATACAGTTGAGAAGGTACTTGTGTGTTAAGAATAATGTGTTTAACCTCAAATGATATTTTTCTGCAGGGGCTTTACTGATGATTGGTCAAAAATTGGAATTCTTTTCTGTCAGAGAGGACAGTGGTTACTCGGGAATGCTTATCAGAGAAATAATGCTGGTTACCCTCTGAATTTCCAGGAGAAATCGGCACAGGTTCCCTTATGTACTTTGAGAGAACTAGTGCTTGTCACCCTCAGTATTTTCAGGAGAAATGATGCTAGTTGCCCTTAGTACTTTGAGAGAACTTGTGTTGTTTACCTTCAGTATTTTCAGGAGAAACAGTGGTGGTTACTTTATGTACTTTGAGAGAACTGGTTACCCTCAGTATTTCAGGAGAAATGATGCTGGTTACCCTCAGTATTTTCAGGAGAAATAGCACTGGTTATCGATTGTACTTTCAGAGAACAAGCACTGGTTACCCTTAGTATTTTCAGGAGAAATAATGCTGATTACCCTGTACTTTGAGAGTACTAGCATTGAGTTTCCAGGATAACTAACAGTGGTTACTCTGTGTACTTCGAGAGAACTTGCGAGGGTGACGGTCTTAGCTTTTCAGGAGAAATAACGTTGATTACCTTCAGCATTATTTTCAGTCAGAGCCGGTGTTCTACGACCAGTACGGCACGCCCATCACACGAGAGCAGGCGGGCTACCAGGAGGAAGAGGATGAGGAGGAATATGACGGCTACGAGCTGACGGAAGAGGAGGAGCAAGATTTTCTCATTTGGCAGAAAGAGGCGTCCGTCCACAATGAAGTGAGTGGGGAGACAAAGGGGAAATGTGAGGTGTGTGTGCGTGTGTTTGGGTGTGCATGTGTGTTCGTGTTTGGGCGTGCGTGTGTGTGTGCATGCATGTGTGAGTGCATTTGTGTGTAAACAGAATCGGCATGGAGAACAGGTGAAGTTGGACCCCCTGTGGGGGTGGGGGTAGGGGGCGTCTTTATGTTGAATTGGTGTCCCCACCTGGTGATTCTGTACTGTCCTTTTTTTTTCTGTTGCTTGCTGTGTGCTTATGACTTGATACTTTTCTTTATTTTTCTGTCCTTTTCTTTCTTTCTTTCTTATTTTCTGCCTTGCTGATCCATTCACCTAATCTTTTGGATTTTTTTTGGTCCGGTTTTTATTTTTATTTTTATACTTTATAATTGAGCATTCTTACTGTGGTATTTTTGTGCCAAGGACATGTGACTTGCCTGTTGGTAATTTTTGGATTTGTATGTCTGTTACTCTGTATGATTTTGTGCATTATGTCTGTTAAGGTTAGGTGTGTTTTTTTTTTAATACTATGGGCTGGTCAACGTTACAGGCATGTCTTAAGTTTATATGCATGGATATGAATACGGTTGAGTGCGAGTTTGTGTGCCTTCAAAAAGAAAAATTGTTTTCAGATTCTTCAGTATCAATATTTCAAGTTGTTTAGCCTTGCTTTGGCCTTATTAAGTCGGCTTGGCTGTAAGCAACAAAGATAAACATATATGTTGGAGGGGGGTGCAGGCACTTGTATGTTTGTGTGTGGGTGGGTGTTTGTGTATGATGCATGTGTGAGTGCACTGCTGCAAATTGGGAGAATAGACAGGTTGAAAGATAGTTAGACAGGTTGGCAGGTGGGTAGACAGGTTGGAAGGTGGAACCAAGACAACATGGTAGAGTGGACTTTTTCTGATTGTGTGTGTGTGTGCAGCTTGGAATGGCTGCGCCAGGTCATCTGGGTAATTCGAACACTCAGCCGAACTACGCAGAAGATTCTGTCTATCCCCAGTGGTCAACTGGTGACACTGACTACGGTTATCCAAACTACTCCCAAAACTATGACTAGTGAGTGTGGATTTAAGCTGTCAGCATTGTGTTGCTCTGCTATTTATGTGTGCGTGTATGTTTTGTTGTCTGGGTAAAGGTTTTAAACCAAGTTTGGCTTATGTTTGCTACATGCTACCATCTAATTCAGGCTGTGCTGTACTTTTTTTTTTTTTTGTTGCTGCCCCATCATCTGCACCATTTCAGTGGCATTACTCCCACGCCGCTTATTTAGATTCCCCCATACACGACCACACCCGGGTTTGTCTGTCACACGCTTCCATCGTCGGCAGTCTGCAGGGAACCATCGATGTTAGGTCGCCAGGAGGCCACACACCACAGGAGACCCTACACTGCTGCTGAGACACTTCAGTGGTGTTCAGTGGTGCCTGTTCTGATTCAATGTACTTAGGACACCACCTACTAAGCCCCCTACTATCGACAATAATAGCTTAGTCGCGGAACCAGACTGAGTGAGCGTCCCTCCCAGAGTGGAGACCGCCACCACATCCCTCAAACAACAGCCCCCCATGAATCTGCTGACACTGAAGACATTGACAGGACTCGCCCCAAGCACAGAAGTGGAGGGATATCGAAACTGAGGTCACCATGAGAACAGGGCATGAAAGGCCACAGACTTTGAGACTGTTTTGTTTATATTGATGATGATGAAGGAGGCTGTACTGTATTTTGTGTTTAGCACAAGCACTGCGTGTGAGGTGAGGGGTGGTGTGTTTGTGTACAGTCCATTGCTGAGTTGTTTGGTTATTATGTTTGTTCTTCTTAATCACACATATCCCTTTGTAAAATCCATATGAGCTTGATTTATTTCATTATTTTCTCTGCAAAACTGTGCGGCATTTGAGCATTTGTATTATAGTTCCTTCAATACTCTGCAGATTATTAAGTCCCTTGTGTTTTTGGTGGTGTGTTTCAAGGGTTTGAAAGGACGCACATCCACACCCCATGCTCCCCCGCAAAAAAAAAAGAAAAGAAAAAAAGATGAAGAAAAGAACAGAACAACAAAAAACACAAAAACTGATCAGAGTGAACATTCTGTTCATGAGTTGTTTTTTTTTTCAAACAGTAAAGTTAAGGTTGGGTTGGAGTTCATATATATGTAGCAGAGGTATGTGTATGTGTATTCTTATTTATTCATTTTTTTCTAATGGTACATGAATCATGTGGTGCATTGTTATCTCTGATGGTGAACTGTGACTTTTTTTCATTTCCAGCAGTGGCTATGGTCAGTATATCGAGGACGAGGGCTTGAATGATGAGATGGAGAAGGCTTATGAAGAGTTCCTTTCCTCGCAACGAGGACTCCCCTAGGGGCCGACGACGACGCAAGGCCAATCCAGAGAAAGACTGACCTAGTCCTTGTTGCTGGCATGATGAATGGATATCAAAAAATACAAATAACTGCCACTTATTTTTTGTCCCGTTTCGCTATGATTGATCAATTTGTGTTGATTTTTGTTTTGTTTCGTTTGTTTTGTGGTCATGAGAGGGTGATGTGTGTGGGGTTTTCTTTCATTCATGTATTTCTTGTCCCATTCCATCCATCAAAACAAGTAGCGTACTTTTTTTTTTTTTTTTTTTTTTTAATCTATTGGATTGCAAGGAGAGAGGAAGTGTGAGGATGAGGTGATGTGTGTGTGTGTGTGTGTGTGTTTTGTGGTATTTTTTGTTGCAGTGATTGTTGAGAATTCAAGAGGTGTTGGTATATGTGAGAGAATGAAAGATGGTAATAAGACTTGACAAGTTTGCAAAATCAGGTTTGTGATGAAGTATTTATGTATAATATATGACAGAGTATGTATTGTATTTACAAACAAAAAAAGAAAAAGGAAAAAAAAAAAAGATTCAAATGAAGAACGGGATGTGAAAAGGTTTTTTTGTGTATGTGATTTAGTATATTGACATTCTGTGAATTTTGAAGAATATTTTTTCAGGCAGTGGCTGCAGAGTGGGCGTTTTTTTAGGTTTTTTTTGTTTGTTTGTTATTGATCTAGAACATACTGTTTTATTTTTTGGCAAGAGCAAGAGTTTCATCTTATACAGATTTTCTGACTTGTATTGAGTTACATTTGTCTTTTTCAAGCACATGTCAGTTGCAGTGTAACTACTTTACAGTCTGTATACAGTTGTATGTGTTTTAACTGGGCTTGTTTCAAGTTGGTCTCAGTTCCAGTAGCTTTGCATAGCCAGTGGGACAATTATATCAGCGGGAAACCTGTGCATGGGTATGCATGAATGCTCAGACATGATAGCATGCATATTCACATATTATGCACACTTACATATGCACACTAGTTCATTTTGCGCTCTCATGCATGCATGTCAGTAGTCATTAGGTTTCTTTTTCTGTTGATGGTGAACAGTAGGCGAAACATAGATGTTACTAGTAATATTTACAGATTATTCTGCTCTCTGTAAATGAATTGTTTCCATCTGCTTAGCATTGCTTACAAAGTATTGATTTTCCAAACGTCTGTTGTTTTTTTCAAATAATACTTGTCAAAGCGTCACTAGTAAAGTATTATGAGGAGTATTATGGATAATGGAAGGTTTATGTTTTTTTGGTTTGTCTTTAGCATGTATTCATTCAGCAGCTTTGAGAAGACAGATTTTAGGAGGCGGCGGGTGGGCGTTGTTGAGAGGGCCAGGAGTAGAGGGCCCAGAGTTTCAGCGAATCGATTGCGATCGCGCCTTAATTTTAGCGCGATCGCCCAATCGAGCTACATAATTATGTGACCTGGTTGGAGACATAATTTGAAAAGAAAACAAGAACGCCAGAGAATCAACAGACAGGCAGAAAATACGAAAAAAACTTAGCCGTATGAAGAGCACAGGAACAGGAGTCATGATGGCTGCCGGAAAAAGAGGGCGCTAGCCAGCAGGACAAAGGGGAGGTTACCTACTTCCGGGAGGTTATCGGCCGTAGTTGCTTTCGTTTTCTCCACATAGGCAGATAGTAGTTTGCACAGGACAGGAATGTCAGACCCCTGCTGGAGTTGGCGCTAGTTGGGTCACAGTAAGTATGTTATTTAAACGTAATTTAAGATAGAAAATTTCCTTTTTACAGTAGAATCCCTGCTTCTCCCCCCATTCATTCCTTCACCCATTTTGCAGATTTGTTTTCAGCTTAATTTTACATTTTGCTGTAGATGCCGTGTTAATGTTTTTAAAGGGTTTTTTTTGTCCTTTTCTACATTACAGCTAGTCATATTTCTTTAGTGTTCATGTGAATTCATAAGTTAGTTACACTTATTGTACTGTGGCCCACTGGTGGAGACTGTGGCAGGGGTCTGGATTGCTGCCCTACTGGTCTGCCCATGCAGAGAAATCAAAAGTAGCTTTTCTGTTCAAATGTTACAACCAGTTAGTCATATATCAGAGGCAAAAGCAAACATAGTGCTGAAAATGCACAAACTTAAACATAAATCCCTAACCCTTCCACATGCATATTCACACACAAGCATTGTCTTCTAGCAAATTGAAAAAAAAAAAAAAATTTTTTTAAAGGAATATTAACAGTGTAAAGAAAAAGTGTCCAAGCAAAAAAAAAAAGAACAAGAAGAAAAATAAAGCGTGAATACATAGAATATTAAAAAGATTATATAGTAAGTGCATCTTTTCCCTGACAACATTTTTTAGATTTAACGTGGTGATTATTTTGATGTGTTAAACATTTCGACTTTACTTCTAATTGCATGTTTTGTATTGTGGCATGCAGAACAGCAGACTACTTAGAACTTCAAATGCTTGAAAGTTAAAAAGTTGTAATATTGAAATCGGTTGTACGCTCAAGATATTATGAAGACAGTTTTGTTATGGACTTCTGATGCATGCTTGTATGCACATTTTTGTGTATATCTCACAAACTAGCCCAGAAGGTATGTACATGTATATATGTGCCTATATGTGTTCATACAGATTTATACACACACACATTCTCTCTCTCTCTCTCTGTGTCTCTTTCTCTAACACTCCCAAAACCAGTATTAAAGTAGCATGTTACAGTTTTCTATAAGCTTTAAATTGTTCAGTTATCTTTTTGTTTGTGTGTGGATGTTAATCGTACAATACCTGACCCATTCTGAAAACTCGCTGCTGGTGGTTTTTATCTCCACAGCCACAGCCTGTGACACTGGCCAACAAGAATGAGTCTTTTCTACGGTGGATCTCTGTGCAAAACTATTATTTGAAAGAGAAACAAGACAAACACACACACACACACACACACACACACACACACAAAACACACACACCCCACCTCCCCCCCAATCCCCCTCCCCTCCAAAAAAGAAAGAAAAGACAGAGGGAAAAAATCTCTCTCATACACACAAAACCAAACAAACCACACCCTGAACATGTAAACAAGCAAGTGGTCTTTCTGTAGTCTTTGTGGAAAAAAAAAATTGATTGCCTTTTTTTTTATGTAGAATTATTATTTTTCAATGACAAACCTCTACTTGTCTGTGTGAAATGTTTATGAGACAGAATGTGTGCCTTTTTGTCCATGTGATGATGAAAGCTTTATCGTTTATGATAAAAATTGACAAAGAAATGTGGAGACCAGTTTTGATTTGTGTTTTTGCGTGAGTGTGTGTGTGTGTTCCTTGTGATGTTTTCACATATCTTAGTATCCATGTCAATTGAATGAAACAGTACTGCTGCTTAAACAAAAAACAAAAAAATCAAATGTGTTTGTGTTAAAATTTGATGGATATGATATAGAATAAAAATGTATCAGACAAGATAAATGAAACTAGATGGATCATGAGATGAAAGGTTTATTTCACAGCTGAAGTGAGTTTGACAACATGAATGAGTGAATGAAAGAAAGAATAGCTGGAATGTTCTTTTGAAAATTGGACGTTAAGTACACATGCTCAACTATCTTGTCACTTAAACACCAGTGTCTGTGTGTGTATGCGCACATGTACATATAATACAGCTGCGTTTGAGTTCAGCAGCAAAATGTCTTTGAAGATGAAAAGTACGATTCAATTAAACAGTAAGGAGCACATGTTTGCAGCTGATAGTGACTTTGTTTTCATGTAGTACTTACTCAGAAATTACAGGGTAACCACTCTTTTCTATTCCACTTTCATGGGGTCGTGAAAGGGCTCAGACTGATCCATATACACAACATCGCATCTCCTTAAAACAGAAAAAGGAAGTGAGAAGTAATTTAACTGCAACATATAGTTGTGATTGCAAATGGAGGGGACTGAGCCCACTGCATGACTCAACACTTCAGTGACAGCAGTATTATTTTTGTTATGTGTTGTTCCTCATCTCCATTTATCCACAGTTCTAGCAAGTGTATCTCCTCTTCCATCTTTTTTTGGGGTGGGTGGGTGGGGGGAGATGTTAGTTCATTTACAATATTTCAAGTAAGAATTCTTCATTGCTCACATTGATGATCTGAGAAAAGCAAGTGACAAGTCACTTTGTCTCAGGTGTTGTGTGTCCATTCAAGGCATTTTTCTCTCTTTGAAGGGAGGCTTGTGTTCAGTGTCAACATATTATCCTGGGTGTGTGTGTGTGTGTGTGTGTGTGTGTGCAGTTGGTTCAGACTGGCTGAAGGACTCCCCCCACCCCCCTCCACCACCACCCCTTTTAAAGAAGAAAAAGAAACTGATTATTATAGAATGAGTTTCAATAAACAGTACTTGAACGTCCTTTCATGAACCAGTCATTGACATAGAAGAAAAATCTTTGCCATAATGAAAACAACAGATTCTGTTGAGAATTTTTCCACAGTTTTTTCAGTCAGTCAGTCTCAGCAATGATGTGCAGTGAACCTGTTTTGAGTAATTTGCTTGTTGAGTCTGGTTTATTACAGCAGAAGGGAATTGATTTGGGTGTTCTTGTTTCTGAATGCTATATCTGAAGGGTGAAAATTTGCTTTGATATCAGAGGAATGTTTAACAAATTTAATATATTGGAAAAATGTAACAGACAGTGGAAAAACTGAGGAATTTTTTCATAATTTCTGTATTGTATTTTGGAATATTATTAAGACTGGAAAATTTGGCAAATGTGTAACAAATTTTTTGTATTATTTTGGAATAATATTTAGAAAGACAGTGTGAAACTTGAGGAATGTTTGGTGATTTTTAAAAATATTATTTTAGGATATTGTTGAGGCAGGTGGTGGAAATGTTTGAGATACATTATTGAAAAAGTCAAGGTTGCTTTCTTGGATGGCAAAGAAGAATGCATTGAGGTTTTTTTTCAATAGAAAAGTGACTTCTTATTGTTGTTGTCAGTGAAGAATAGAACAGTTATTTGTTTTTCAATAATTCCTTATTGAACACCTAAAATTATCATTTATCAGTACAAACAGATGAGGCGTTCACTCTCGTTTTCTTTCCTTTTTTTGAGGGGTGGCAATGGGGATGTGTGTGTATGTGTTTGCAATAAGTTGTCAAAAAAAGAAAAAAAAATCGGGTACCTATTTGAAAAATAGTACATGGTGGTTATCAAACTAAGAGTACTTGTTGTTTTCTTTGTCTGAAATAAAGATGTTTGATGGGACTTTACATGCTTGATGGAATTGACCTCTCCCCCTCCCCCTGCTCCCAGATGACCAGAGATACTCGGATGATGATGATGATGTGGATACTTACATGCCAACAGTTCAACCATCCTTCACTCAGGAGATTTCTGTTCTTGTAGTTGTTGCTGGGAAGAGTAATGTTGTCTTGGCCACTTCTTACCAAACATACCTATATCATGTTCTCTCAGAGCAGTTTTCCCGGCTGTTGAGCTTGTAAGTATGTACAGAAAGTGATCTGTGAACTGCAATCCTGTACATGTTAGTCATGTTCTCTTTGTTTTGCATTAGGATGTACAAGAAGACAGTCTCTGTGATGACCTTTGGTGACCTTTTCCTGTGACCTTCACTTGTGCATGAAGGTGAGGAGGAGGAGGAGGAACATGAATAAAGAGCAAGAAACTGTGTACTTGGTTTGCTTGGTTGTTTTTGGTGACCATGAGGAATAGTTGATGCAGTGAAAAGTCAGTGAGGGAAAAAACAGCTTTGAAAAATCAAACAATATTCATTGTGCACTCTCACCACATTGGCTTGAATATTATTTTAATATATTGATTGATCTGTTTTTAGTTTATTTCATTTTATTCTCGCTCAAGGCCTGACTAAGCGTGGTTTGTCCGAATACAGTGACTCCTCATTGAGCAACTGAACTGAACTGGCTTGAACCAGAACTGAAAATGGGCACATAGCAAATGTCATTCACATCGTGTCTATCAGAAAACACAAACAGAAATCACCTTTCAAACCCCCTCAATGTTCTTCCCCACACCATCAGCCCTGTTCTCCTCCCTTGTGGACACCTGTATCACCACAGGAGGGAATATTGCAAGCAGGACCTGTGCCTGTGCATCAGGTGGCTCCGGCCTGTCGACTTGTCGGTCTGCCTGCGGGCCCAACACCCAAGACAAAAGGGACCTCACTCCTACTGGGCCACCTTCTCCCATGCTGGTTTCGGTGCCAGGGACCCTTGGGGAGGGTCTCATGGGGTGACTAGCCTCTGGGATAGATTACCTTTTCCACCCATATTTGTATGCACCCAGGGTGCATGCTTGGTTGCTACGAGGCCTGGAGCAGGACCCCTTGTCCTCTTTCTCCTCCACTCTGCCACACACCTTTTACCAGGCGGTGCTCAGCGAGGGGTTGGCTGTGAATGACCAATCTTTGGTCAGGGCAGCCTCTATGGTCACCTGCACCTCCCCTTAAGGGACCCTTTCCCTTGGGGTCCCCTTACACGGTGTCCATAGTCACCAGCGCCTCCATCTTGGGACCAACCGCTTCTGGGTCACCCCACCCAGGTTGGTGAAACTTGCGGCTTCTTTTTACCACTCGTTCCTGCATTGGGGAGGTTACTGGATGTTCATGCCCTCCAAGTATGCATGGGTCCCTTCCTAAACATCTTAGAGCCGCAAAGTGATGCGATTGGCACAGCCCTTGTAGGCGGCGCTGGACCAGGGGCTATGGGCCTGCAGCAGGCATGAAGGGGATAATCAGTTAGCAACTTAACAGCTTTTTGATTGGCCCACTCTTCTTCCCACTGGACCGCATACCCAAATCTGGAGACCCCAGCCTTAACATGCATAAAAAAAAAGATAGAAAGAAAAGGAACCCCACTGCAACAAAAGTGTTGTCCCTGGCAAAAGTCTATAGAAAAATCCAGTTTTAAACCAAAACAACTGGCAGACAGAATATAGGTGGCGCTGCGCTTTGGTGGTGACATACTCTCCCTGCAGAGAGCAGCCTGATTTGTCACACAGAGAAAACGGTTTTGGCAAAAATACAATACAGTGCAATACAATGTAGTGCAATACAACACAATACCTTACAATATGATACAACACAATACAATATGCTCCTGAAAGTGTCAAATGGAATAAGTAAAGGGATGGGGCTCAAATCTATGTCCATCCAGTTGTCAGTGTAACAATACTATAGCCACTTCACCACCGTTTCAGTGTGTGTAGTGCATTAGGGAAAAGGAGAGGGAAAAAGTTATTTGATAATGCCATTTCCACTGTTGTGATCAACTTCTGTTGTCAGAGCATTTAAAAGCAGATGAATCAAATGCTTTTCACTCTGTTACATTTGGCATATTTCACATGATCTGCATACATGTATTGTAAAATTGCGAATATATTTTTCTTTATATAACGGTACATCATACTGTGTACATGGTTATTATTATTATTATTATTATCAAAAGAAAATTATTATCATCGTTATGCCGGAGACTTCCTGTGAGTGCGACATGACTATCACGTGACTCATAAAGCAGCCCGCGAAAGGGGAGACGCACGTGCTGTGATGTTTACGTCTTTATTATGACCAGTAGATTGTGAACTTATTGTCGTTTTCTAAGTTAAATATGGGTGCATATCTTTCCTCTCCAGTTACAGAGAAAATTTCATGTGATAACTCAAGCCCCGTGTTCACCTACGGTGCTTCTTCAATGCAAGGATGGCGGATAAATCAAGAGGTGAGCGGCCATTTTTTTTTCTCTCGTCCACGCCAAATCCCAATTACGTGTTGAATGCTTCATCTCTGAACTGTTAATGTACATTTTTAAGTACGTCATCAGTTTGACATTCTTTGATGTCTTATCTCTCTGAGAAATGTGGGCTATGAAACTGCAATGTTTGAGCTCCTGTCTGTTGGTTTGGGATTTCCCTCCTTTGAACATCTACAATCAGTGCGGTCGCATGATTCAGGGATTTCGATTTGTCCAACTAAGAATGCAGAATACAGGTTACTTTAAGCTTATATCTCATGTCTTCTAGTCGACAAATAAAACTGGAAACTGAAAACAGTGTAAGACAGGGGCAGTTTCATCTCTTTGTCTTATTTGTTGCAATCGTCGGTTTTACTTTCACCAGTTTCTTTGAACAGCCAAATACTTCTCTAACGGTCGAAGCCAATTTTTTTTTAATCTATTTTTTTGTTATCTTAAGCTTAAAACCGCCGTAGTGTTTTTTCTTTCTTTTTTGCTGCTGTTGTTGCAATTTTATATCACTCACTGCACAATTTAGATCCATTGAAGTTAGACCAAGTGTTGTAATTTGTGTAAATGAGTGTAAACTTGTCTGATCTGTAAACTTGTCTGAGCTGTAAACTTGTGTGCAGCAGTGTATCACACCTTTTTATTTAGGTTGTAAAATCCAACTTTGATATATCTATTCTTAAGTTGATATTTTGCTCTTACTGTCCTAGACTCACATTATAATATTATTATACTTAAAATCCCAATGTCTGGAGCATCCTGAATGCTTTCCGCAGTATCCACATTTCTTCCCATGTGTGCTTTCCATTCAGTTTCATTCCAAAGACGGAAAAATGATAAATTTGTTTAAATGACATTGTTATATATAAGTACTAAACATTTCTCCCCTTGTCAAGAGATGTAAAGAAGACGAGTCAGTGAGTGGATGGAAGAAATATAAAGTATATATTTTACAATGTTAATTGTTATTAAGTTTTTCTGTCTTATAAACATACACATTACAAGTACAGGAAAAGAAATGTAGATATTGCCATGCTTTCCGGGGCAGTGTGTGGAACAAGTTAAGTGTTATTTATATTAAAAAAAAAAAAAAAAATCTCAATAAACATACAAATTGACACAGGATTTGGGGATGAGGGTTGAATTAATCGATTTTTTATGGAAACATGGAAATAGCATCAAACACAGAAGTGCCGTGAAACACCAGAAAACCACTGAAGAAATGTCATAAATTTTCATTGGAAGAACAGTGTTCTTACTAAGTCTTAACATTAAAATTGATTGAGCCCTGCACCTCGAGCATTGCTTTGGTGTCTAATTGCCTAATTTAAACAGTTTTCTCGTTCCTATGTATGCTTGAATTGCAAAGAAAGGGAACTAACTTCTGTAGTATTTATTGATGTGTCCTTACGTGATTTGGAGGAAAAACAGCATATTTTCTGCGTTTTTTGTTTTCTGTATCAATAGCACATGGAAGCATGTTGAGACTGTAAAATGTGTAAACTCCCCAGGGTTGAATGGGTTAACATTAACACACCTTACTCCTCCTTACACAACAACACACATTAACACTTGACTTGATCAGTTAATGTGGCTCGCACACAAAATTATCCAATATAAAAAAGAAAACAAAAAGAAAAAAAAGTCTGCATCTGTCTTCTTGCTGAGTCAATCTTGCACACACACACATGTTCACATACACACACACACACACACACACACACATGCATATGCACACACATATATATGTAGACCACACATAGACAGATTGTGACTGCAAAAAGAAACCCCATAAAATCCTTACATAACCCAAAAATCATGCTTCCATAAATGTTGGTCCAACCCCCTTAAAAAAAAGGTAAAACCATATGGTTATTGTAAATTTAACTATTTTAAGTAACATCAGGAAATAAAGGTTAGTGAAGGCTGTTTTCATTGTGTGCCCATAGGCATTGTTCTGTGTAGAGGCTATCAGTAGGTCCAAGGCACTGACTTCACATTTAGTATTCATCAACAATTGTTTCTTATATGGGGAATTAAAAACCAGTTCTTTTCTATCAAACTAATTGTTCTTCAGAAAGTTCTGCAGTCTAGAAATAGAATGGATGTTTGAGAAAAATGGCTTCTATTCCCTATGTGAGTGTGCACATGTGTATGAGAGAGGAGGAGAGAAAATGTGTGTCTGTTTGGTAGTGAGGGTTCACTAAGTATATATACATCACATCATGACATGTGTTTGTTTTACTAATTTAGAATTAGATAAGCGCAATGGTGGTCAAGTGCTATAATAAACCATGGTTGTTTTTCTTTTTTCAGGATGCTCACAATTGTATTCCTGAATTTGACAAGGAGTCACAGACTGCCTTGTTTGCTGTTTATGATGGGCATGGAGGTGGGTGAACATATTTTGTACTAGGCATGCATGCATTCTCTCTTTCTCTGTCTCTGTGTCTGTCTGTCTGTCTGTCTCTCTCTCTCTCTCTCTCTCTCTTTCTCACACACACACACAGATGCATACATATGGCAAACAAATTGTAGATGGCATGTTTGGTATTGACCATTTTTTATTTTCAGTAGTTTCTCTTTTTACATCTTTTGTATAATCTGGAGGTATAGTTTAAAAACAAACTATTGCTGAATTTTGTTTTGAAGCAAGTTCATTGTTATGAAATATGTCATCAGAAATGATTGATAAAGGTTCAGTCCATAAATCCATGTGTGGAAAGGACTTTTTTGGGTTTTTTTTGGTCACATCACGGTTGGATGTCAGAGTACTGGTATATCTTAGAAATTGCCAGATGTATTAGTATAAAATTCAATGTGATATGCAGTGGAGGTGGTGAGTAACTTCAGTAATAGAGGGGTTGGGAATGTAAGGTGGTTTATAGGGGATACTATGAAAATGACTAGTACTGTGTAGTAGTAATAATAGAAGTAACTTTCACTGTCCGAATGTGTATCTTTGTGATCAACACTAGCTCTTCAAATGAATTGATCTCTTGAGTTTATGTCAAGATTGTTATTCTAATGTTAATTGTTTTAAGTATTTTATTCTATGAATGATTTTAAAAACAAAGATGTATAATGGGTTGTTTTATTGACTTGTTCTTTTCTTTGTTCTGCCCCAGTCATCGCCCCCCTGCCCCTCCCCGCCATCCTTTTTTTTTTTTTTTTTTTTTTTTAAACCAGAATTGTTCTTTCTCTGGATATCAGAAAATATGTATGTAATCTTGAGTTTAGTATAGATCAAGATGGAAATAAAATGATACAACAGTATTGTCAGTGATATCACTACAGTTTGAAAGAAAGTGATTTGATTTCACAATGAAAGAGGAACAGAAAAAAAAGAAAGAAAAAGAATATTTCATTAATGGATGTAGAACTAGAATGCGTTCTGTTGATTTTATTTTGACTGTCAGTGGTGGTAGTAGTGATAGTATTAATGTCATTTATAAATGATACTCATTTGTCTCACTTTCCCAGGATCGGAGGTGGCGCAGTACTGTTCCAAGTATTTGCCAGACTGTATCAAGGAGACGGAGCAGTATAAAGAGGGGGAGCTGGGGCCTGCCCTGGTTGATGCTTTTCTCAAGTTTGATTCTACCCTGGTGCAGGAGGAGGTGATCAAAGAGCTGAAGCAGCTGGCAGGTGTCGATGAAAACGATGAGGAAGAAGACGGTATGTTAATTAAAGGGAAAATGAGGAGGGGTTGGGGCGGGTTTTGAAGGTGTTAAAAACATGTGCACACAAATACTTTTGATACTTAAGAAAAAGAAATATGTTTTATTGTCATACATATTTGTTTGCAAGTTGTATACATGAACAGAAAACAGCAACAAAATGTGTATGTATCTACATTATATACTGTATTTTATGTACACATTTTATGGATTTATTCAATTACTGTTTCATGTTTGAACTTGAAAATGGACTCTTGCACACATATATTTCCAGTACACTCATTCACTCACATTCATATATAGAGATTTCCAGATCGTCCTTTTTCACATTGTTCTCTTTCACATAATGGCACCAGATCATGTTGCGCACAGGTATGATCTATGTCACACATTGCATTTGGACTACCCATTGTATTTTTTAGGTCTATTGTAGACCCCATCTCTTGTAGATACATCTCTTGTACTGTAGATCTATCAGGTCCACCCCTCTCTCACTCTTATTTTCTGCCTAGAAAAAGTGAAACAAGTAGTCCAGCAGTTAATCCAGCCTTTTTTCTGAACAGAATGCTGTTTTACACCAGTGGTAAAATCTAACTAAATATTACGTTCTGTATCGATCCATTGCTGTCGTGGTAGTAGCAGATGTGGATCATTTTTGATTCACTTGTGTAAACAAAGTGAGTCTATGTTTTGACCTGGTGTTCGGTTGTCTGTGTGTGTGTGTGTGTGTGTGTGTGTCCGTGTGTCTGTGTGTCCGTGGTAAGCTTTAACATTGACATTTTCTCTGCAAATACTTTGTCAGTTGACACCAAATTTGGCATAAAAATAGGAATAATTCAGTTCTTTCCAGTCATCTTGTTTAAAACAATATTGCACCTCTGGGATGGGCACAAAAAAAAATTTAAAAAAGAAGACTAATTATATGCAAACTGCATTTACTGTTATATTTATATTTTTTGTATTCTCTAAACTTGGCACTTTGACCTCTTATTCTGACACAACAACAAGAGGAGTCATTATTATCATTTTTTGTTCAAACAGGAACTTCTTTTGCTAAGTATGGAATTTTTATTTATTTTGCAAACGTTTTGGTGCAGATAGGTAAAAAGGGAAATTACTCTGTAATTAATGCTAGGGGACTTAATTTATCACAAGTGAGTCTTGAAGGCCTTGCCTCTCTTGTTTCATGATGCCATCACAGGAAATCATGTTCTACTCTTCACATCTTTGTAGAAGTGGCTACAGATTGTCAGATCTAGAACTCCCTAATAACTTGACACAGCACATCACGCTCACAGTCATTTAAGGCAACAAAAAGAAAAAAAGAAAAAAGACTGTACTAGGCAGATGATGGCGGCATTGAATCTGGTACTTGGTACCATTAGTTTGCCCAGAATTCAGCAACAGTAGTGCATGTATGAGCAGAGGTGAACTGTATTGTCACGTCTGTATTGTCTGCTTACAACAAAAAGTACAGTATTTGCTGCCGTGGCGAAGTGGTTAGCGTCGCGGACTGACGGCTGGGAGGACGCGGGTTCGAATCCCAGCGGAGATGGGTTTTTCGGCCCGTGGCCAGCTCCTACCCAGAGTTGAGTATGCTGTGGGCTTAAATGGGGAGACTGGGACCACACAGTCGAGTGTCATCCACTTCAAGGATGCGTCTTTGGGTGTGTTGCTCTAATTACCTGACCAACACTGCAAGTGTCTGTATCTCTCGGGCCTGGTTAACGCCGGGATATCATTATGACCGGAAGCGTAGAGTACAACCTTGTCATGCAGTCCCAAACCGAAATGGACATTGTCATCGTCATCCTCCTCCTCCATCATCATCAATATAAACAAAACAGTCTCAAAGTCTGTGGCCTTCCATGCCCTGCTCTCATGGTGACCTCAGTTTCGATGCCCCTCCACTTCCGTGCTTGGGGTGGGTCCTGTCAATGTTGTCAATGTCGGCAGATTCATGGGGGTCTGTTTGAGGGACATGGTGGCAGTTTCCACTCTGGGAGGGACGCTCACTCAGTCTGGCTCCGCAACTAAGCCATTATTGTCGATAGTAGGGGGCTTAGTAGGTGGTGTCCTAAGTACGTTAAATCAGAACAGGCACCACTGAACACCACCGAAGTAACTCAGCAGCAGTGCAGGGTCTCCTCGGGTGTGTGGCCTCCTGGCGACCTAACATCGATGGCTCCCTGTGGACTGCTGATGCAGGGACTGCAACGGATGAACCCGGGTGTGGACGTGTATGGGGTAATCTAAATGAGCGGCGTGGGAGTAATGCCACTGAAACGGTGCAGATGATGGGGCAGCAAAGAAAAAAAAAGTACAATGTTTGACTGTTCACTGATGACTTTTGATCTGCAGAGGATGACCCAGTGGGTCGAGCTGAAGCAGATGACCTGCGTGCTGAAGCTGACCTCCCTTTGGACGTACTTCTGGCCAAGTACAAGACGCCTCCAGGTGGTGCTGCTGCCAGGAACCTACGCAAGAAGGAGAACCTGCAGAGCCCTGTTGTGCGTGCCAAGAAGGTGGCTGTGTCTGACGGGGGGGACGTGGGGCCCAGCTCGTCGTCAGACGTCGTGGGCGGCAGTGTGTGTGCCAATGGGTCTGGGTCCTCTCTGGCCAACGGGATGGCCGACAATGAGAACAACCAGAACAAGGAGAGAGAACTTCAGGACAGTGCCATGTCTTCCTCCTCCTCCTCTGGCCAGAGGGATGGAGGTGACAGTGTGTTGACACCTCATTCCAACAGTAGTGCAGGGAATGCTTCGCTCTCCTGTGACAAGTCAGGTGCTGGGGGAAGTGGTCATGGTGGGGAGGAGGCGGTGGGCGCCATCAGTTCCACAGGGTGTGGGGGTAGCGGGGAGTGTGGGGGGAAGGGGGAGGGGAGTGGTGGAGAAAGTGGGTCTTCCAGCGGCTCGTCGGGCCAAACGTCTAAGTCATCAGCAACGTCCTCAGATGGAGTGTCATCTTCGTCAGTGGTAAGTTTGTGTGTGTCTGACCCCATGTCTGATGCTTGTAGTATATGTGTCTGTGGTTGTATGCATATGTGAAAATGTGGGTTTGCTGATAGTGATTGCAGAGGAATATGTGTATACAGGCATGAGATTTTTCTGACTATAGTCGGATTTCCGACTGAAAATTGGCTCCAGAGGCCATTTTTGAGATACGCATAAATCCGTTGAGAAAATCAGAGGGGTGGAGTGGGGGTGAGGGTTTTTTTTCCGACCCACAAAGGTTGCACGAACGTTGTCTGACCGATCGACAAGACAGACCCACAGTGTTTGTTAAAATACCCCAGGTTTGGATAAGCGAACCAATTGAGAATAAGTGTTCCGTTGCTCCTCTGTCATCATCCAGCTTATCCGTATTTCACCTTCACCTTCACCTATCCTGTAGTCTTGTGGACCGTTGGGGCGCCACAGGTGATCTGGCAACCAGCATCCTCCGATCCTCTTGGTTTTCTGACCTGACTGTATCGCTCAACCTCAAGCCCGTCGATTCTGGGATGTTGTCCTCCATCTCTTCCTCTGTCTGCCTCTCCTTCTCCCCCCTTGCACTGTGCCCTGCAGGAATGTCTTGGCAAGCCCTGATGATCTCATGACATGGCCATACCATTTGAGCTTGCTCTCTTGACCAAGGTCAACAGGTATTCGTAGGGCCCAATGACTTGCCTGATTCTGTTTCGAACTTTTCGTTCGTGATATGATCTTTGTAGGAGATGCCCAGGAGTCTTTGGAAGCATCTCACCTCAGTGGACTGTATTCTCTTTTCTATTTCAGCTGTTAAGGTCCACGATTCACCTGCATACAAGAGTATTGATGTCACCAGGGTATGCATCAGTCTGATCTTTGAGCCGAGTGCAATGTTCCGGTCGTTCCAGATGTACCTCAGTTTTGTGAGTGCTGCTGTCGCCTGTGCAATCCTGGAGAGTACTTCGGGTTTGGATCCCTCATCTGTCACAATTGCTCCCAGGTATTTAAAGCTGTGGACAGTTTCTAGCTTCTGGCCATCCACTCTTATGTCAGTGCTGATGCCATTGGTGTTGTTGGTCATCATTTTCTCTGCACTGATCTGCATGCCATACGCTCTAGAGGTTTTATCAAGGTGGTCCACTAAGCTAACTAGCTCCTCTTCTTTTCCTGCTAGGCCGTTAATATCGTCGGTGAAACGTAAGTTGGTGACTGCTCTGCCTCCGATGTTGACTGTTTGTGGTCAAGTGCATCAGTCATGATTGTTTCCAGGAAGATGTTGAAGAGAGTCGGTGAGAGCAAACAGCCTTGCCTCACTTCGACTGTGGTTCTGAACCAGTCCCCAATGTTACTGTTGAAGTAGACTGCGCTGGTGGCTTTGTCGTAGAGGTTCTGTATCACTCGGGTCAGGTTGGCATTGATGTTATACAACCTCATGGTGGCCCATAAAGCTGCATGCCATACTCGGTCAAACACCTTCTTGAAATCCACGAAGACGTGGTAGAGGTCTTGCTGATGTTGGAGGTTCCTCTCGCACAGTATCCTGAGGTTGAAGATTGAGGTGTGGTTGTCATCTTCATGCGGCGTGTCTAGGGCAAATGAAGCATGGCGGCGCCCATCCCTCTCCATGCCTGAATCTGTATTTGGTCGGGATTAAAAAAAACTCGCTCGTGGGCTTCATGACTTGCAAAGATACCTGATTTCGTCGATCGTCTTCAGTCACTGACAAAATGAGAAAACTCACAAAGGATTAGAGGATTTTTGCAGCAGAGATCGATAAAGGAGTGAACTGGGTCTGGCAAGATGAGATCGTGAAAACAGAAGTGAAGAATAAAAAAATAACTTTACGGGTAGGCGACGTCATTCACAAAATTGATGTCAGTGCAACTCTTCAGTCCAGGCACGGACATCTGTTTTCACATTTGCATTAAAAATGGAGCGTCCGTTTTTTGAAGAAAAAAGAAAGAAAGAAAAAGCCGGTGGGCCGTTCAATATCGTTTACCGATGATCTGTCAAAACTGAAAAAAAGGAATGCTCTTTCGAAGGTGTCACCGGTTTGTTGACCCGTTGAGAGGCGATCCAGTGACTTGTCAGAGCACCAAAATCGAAGTCAAGTTTCCTAAGGCACCGTGAAAAGCACGCACGCACGCACATGCACACGGCACATGCAGCCGATCACACACATACACGCAAACGGACATGTGAGCGTGCGCACAATAACACACACGCACACACACGCAAACTTGCGGGCATGCACAGATATACCAGTGCCCGCGATCTCCATCCCTGTCAAGCCACAAGGGCCGTGGGTACATCTGCTTGACCCTCGGTTCATTCAGCAAAAGCTGCCAGCCTTTGCCACTGTATGCACAAGTAACATTGTTGCGATTGAAACAGAAACTTTGTAGCAACTTATTGAGGTCAATGCCTTTTCTGACACAGCCGAGGTTTCTGTACAAACAGTTCATGGCTAGAGTCAGTGCATTTAGATTTGAGACCTATAGCAGGCCAGATTACCAAAGTTACACACAGACAGAGCTGAATTGAATATGCGCACGCCCACGCACACACGCACACACACACACACACACACACACACACACTCTTTGAAAAAAAGAAACACATGTATGAATTCACATATACACATACTCTATTTTTTATTTTCTCTCTCTCCTTCACACTTGCACATGTGCACACATAATATGAGCGCTCACACGATCACACAGAGCTTAATAATACGCACATGCACACACACACTCGCACACCCACTCTCTCTTTCAAGCACACGCACGCACACACAGAGATTGGAAACGCGCGCGCGCGCACACACACACACACACAAAATTGTATTTAAAGCAATGTACATATATGCACACATACAAACTTGCACTTTTTCCTCCCACCTTCTCCCCTCTCTGTCTCTTTGCCCCTCTTTCTGTCTGTCTGTCTGTCTCTCTTGCATATATACACACAGAGTTGTATTGAAAACACACACACACACACACACACACACACACACACACACACAGGGAGAGATCTGTTGAATTTGAAAGCAGTGCATACACATGCACAAATACAATTTGCATTCTTTCCTCCTACCATCTCCCCTCTGGGAGAACTCTGAAACCACTGTCAATGACTGTGGCAATTTTGGCACTGAGCCAAGACACAGACCACTAGCTCCAGCTGAGAATCCTTGACTGCTTGAAAGTGATTTAACCAGTCACAGATCCATCCCCTCCTCCCTCCAGTCATTCCCCTTCCCCCTTTCTTTCCTCAACCAACACACATGCATGTCAGTGGAACAGAGACTACAGCTGAAGAGACCAGGTGGTCAGTTATATTGGTACAGTGCAACACACACACACACACACACACACACACACACACACACACACACACACACACTAACTCACTCACACAAAGAGGTTAAACAGAGAGAGTTGTATTTAAAGCAGTACGTATACATGAACTTTAACTCTTTCCTCCCATGTCCAGCCCGAGCCCTAATCTCAATCTCTTTGTCTGTCTCTCTTTCTCACATACACACAGAGAGTTGCATTGAATCCACACACACACACACACACACACGAGACACGATTTTGAAAATCATGCCCCCAAGGCTGACTTTACAGGTTTTGAAGCAAAAACACTTCAGCCTAGGAAGAATTGGACTGATTTTTTGTCTTCTGTGGGTTGGAATACCTCAGCAGCATTGGTGGCCCGCAAGTGCAGATTTCATGGTTTGAAATTGAGAAAAACCTTCAGCTTCAGGGGGCTTCGCCCCCAGACCCCCACCAGGGCATTGCCCCATGGACCCCCACTGGGGGCCTTCTGCGGCCCCCAGGCCCCCACCTTTCAGACTCGATCACAATTTCCCAATCTCATGCCTGGTATAAACATCGATCCAAATGACTGGGTAGACTTTCACAAAATTACCAGATACCGGTACATTTGGTTTCAGGCTGTGGCAAGTGCTGAACTGCAGGTTTGGGGCAGGAGGCCAGGGATGTTAAAGATTCATGACAAGTTTTCAGTTAATACTGCCTTGGGATCTGACTGGACTTGAGTCTTTCAGGATTCGCCTGTGTGATGCTTTTCATTGTATCTCCTTTGATTCATGGTCCTGAAATGGACACAGTCCCTTCACCCCTTGAGGCATAGAAGCTCCAGTGTGAGGATAGGACAGTTTTTATGCATTGTTACAGGCCAACGATGATTGCTAAAGTTAGAGATGAACCTAATGTACCCAGTATTATAAATTTGTAAACAGCTCCAGATCCTCCACTCTGTATCCACATTCCACATTCAGACACTCCACAGTCAGTCACTGGTCTTCATCTGCCTCTTGAATTTGTTCTTGAATTGGAATAAGCTCCCTCTTTCTCTTCACCTTGTTTCTGCACTCAGCTCTTTCAAGTGTGGCCTTAAAACCTGCCTCTTTCCAGAAAAGCTCCTTCCCCCCTCCGCTCCATCCTTCCGGTCAACCCTGTCTCTAGCTTTCTGTTAACGTGAATTTATGTTTTGTTTTTGATCCCTCAGAATCAGAGGAATGCGTGCATGTGGGTGTCTGGCCTAAAGTGCTTTGGTTTGCATAATATTCAGTGTTGTATAAATGCTTATTTTTATTACTGTGGCAACAGACTGAAGACGACGGTCCTTCATCATCTGGCAGTGGCGCCGGTGGCAGCAGTAGCGGCAGCAGCAGTGGTGGCAGCAGCAGTAGTGGCAGCAAGTGTGGGAGCAGTGGTGCTCAGTGTAGTGAGGAAGATATGGACAATGACGATGACAGTGAGGAAGATGACGAAGATGAGTGGCAGGATATTGAGAGGTAGGTGTTTGATGTGGCAGTGGTCTGTGATGGTGTATATTTTATGACTATTTTCTTACTGTTGTTATTGTATGTGATTGATAGTGACTTTTGTGTGAAGTTTATGTCAACTCCACATTTAAATATTTTTTCTTTAAAAAAAAAAGATCATATTGAATGACTTCATTTACATACATTGTTTATGTAACATGGTAAATTAATTTATCTTGAGATAAATACAGTAATTAATCTGTAATATGTTGCTGTATCTTTTTGGAGCAGGCTGATGTTTGTTTTGTCCTCTTTTTCTTATTTTGATCATTGTCTTTGACCCACTTACTCCCAGGTCACCCAGCACTTATCACCTTTGAAATCCCATGCCAGGGGAACAAACTCTTCCAATTTTCGAAAGTAGGTATTTAAAAAAAAAATGATTAAAAATATAATTATCTCCTTTTGTAACACTGATTTGTCTTTTCCTGCATTCTACACAGTTGCGAAATGGTTTTTTCCCAGGCTCATGTTGCTTTGTACCCCCACAGACACAAAAGTAAAAGTCTAATTTGATGTTCAACTTGAAAAATAATTAAAAAAAATTACAGTTTAGTATTTCAAAATAAGTTTGGTCTGCAGTGTCTTCTGACACATTCTTCTTCTTCTTTCTCAACTTGTTGCCACAATGAACATGCTGATTTTTATGTTCTTTTCATTGTGAGGGATTGTGTTCAGACTGATGAGGAGGTAGGGTAGTGTTGTGACAGCTGAAAGGAAGCTTTGTCATGTGGTGTTGGTTGCAGTGGTGAAGAAGATGACGATGATGATGATGAGGAGGAGGGCATGGAGGATGGTGACGAACCGGCCATGGACATGTCCAATGAAGAGGTAGTTTACTGATTGATGTATTGATTCACACACACACACACACACACACACACACACACACATATACATATATATTATTATTATTTTTTTAATCTGTGTTTTTGTTCCTTCATCATCCCTGTTGATGTGAGGGGCTCTTTCAGGCTAAATAGTATCCCCACCTTGAAGTTTCGGGCGATAAGTTTCCTCTTTTCTGTTGCTTTCTGTTTCAGGCTTTGTCCTTTTTACTTTGTTGTCTCTTCCTTTTTCATTTTCTGTCATTTTGTTCTATTCACCTTTATTTTCTTCTTGAAAACCTTGAACACTATTTGTCTTCAGAATTTTTTCAGGTTAGTTATTTTTTTATCTTCAGTTGAAAAATTGATGGAACGGTCAATGTCCCAGGCGTGTCACAGGTTTATGTGCATGACTGGTTAATTTTAGTTGTTTGGTTGTTGTTGTTTTTTTTTGTTATGTTTTACCAGGTTCTACTAGTGTTTAGTATTTCAGCCCTGAATGGTTGGTGAGGGGTAAGCAGCAAAAGATAAAAGGTCACTGTCCTGTATCCCAAATGTATACACAGCCATGCTGGGGCTTGTTCTGTTGCCGTCCCATCACCAGGGAGCTACTGGTGTTAGGTTGCCATATGATGTCATAGAGCAGAGGAGACCCTACGTGGCAGCTGAATCACTTTTGTGGTGTGCAGAAGTGTCTGTGTTTATTGAATATATGCCATGCAGGACACCTGTAAGGCTGATCAGTAGTGGTGGGGGTGGAAGGTGGTTGTCATAGGGTCTGAATGCAATGATGCATGCATTCACATACACAATGAGACTTTCTCACACGGACTAAAACTCACATACACACACTTGCATTCTCCCACACTGAACACTCACTTGCACACACCCACTCACAGTCAGTCTCTCTCACTCACACCCACTCACACACTCACAGTGACACACATACTCTCACACACACATATATACAGACAGACAGACACACATCACACTTAAACCACACACACACACAACCGCTCCCACTCCCCCACTCCCTGTCCCTCACCCCACACTCACGCCTGACTGATGCCTGTTTTGTCTGTGCTGACAGCCTGGGTCGGACAGCGGCTGCACGGCCTGTGTGGTGTTGCTGCGAGACCAGCAGCTGGTGGTGGCCAACGCGGGAGACTCTCGCTGTGTGTTGTGTCGGGGGGGCACTGCCATTGACCTGTCCAACGACCACAAGCCCGAGGATGACACCGAGCGCTCGCGCATCGAGAAGGCCGGGGGTCGGGTCACCGCGGACGGGCGGGTGAACGGGGGACTGAATCTATCACGTGCCATTGGTGAGTTGTTCGGTGGTAGGGATTGGGAGATGGGAACTGTCGATGGAGAGGGGTTGTGGTTGTGTTTGTCTTGTGTCTGTCTGAATTGTCTAGAATGTGCATTTCAGATGTGTAATGTCACAGTAAAAACAAAACAAAACAGGTGTTGAGAATGTAGTTACTTGTTTTGTTGTGTGTAGTGTCACAGTAAAAGATATGTGTTGATAATGTAGTTATTTGTTTCCTTGCCTCTGTTAACTGTGTGAATAACAAACACTTACTTTCTGTACTGTTGTGTGTTGCGTTTCAGCTGGCAAATATGTGTGATCCCACAGTTGACTTGACAATTTTACTATCTGTAGTCCAAGAGTGGCATGTTTGTATCAGGGCACAATGTGTTCATCGAAACTGAATGCTGTGCACATAGTGTGTACTCACTGAGTCAATGGTCAGGGCTTCTGAATTGTTAAAAATAGTTTGAGTCCAAGGGACTCTTTAAGTCTGTGCCTTGAAAGGGTCTGCACATTCCAGTCATGCACACACAAAGGCATGGATTAGCTCCTAGTCATGATCATTCAGGTTGCAGGGCCAAGAAATGATGCAGGGAACCTAATCTTACGAACGATCATCATGGCAGATTAAAAGTCCCATACAGAATTTTCTTTGTGTTTTTGTTTTAAACGTCCTAGGGATCCCCAAGTTGAACATGCAGTGTGTCATTTCCTTTTTAAAGTGCAGGGAGGACTTTAGGCATTACTAAGATGTCACTTGTGTGTTGTTACAGGGGACCATTTCTACAAGAGGAAGGAAGACCTGCCACCAGAACAACAGATGATCACTGCACTGCCGGAGATCCAGACAGCCACAGTGGATCCCATGGACCAGTTCTTTGTGGTTGCCTGTGATGGCATCTGGTGAGTGTTGGGGGGGGGGTGGGGGGGGGGGGGGGGGGGGGCGTTGTTGGGGACGGGTGTGAGGGGGATATGAGGCCCAGGGATTAGAACTGCTGTATCTCTCCCATCTCTGCCCCTGACATGTTTGCAGAAATCTGTAAGATTAGCAAGCAGGCATTTTTGTTGTTGTTGTGATTTTGTATTTTCATTGATTTCTCATGTTGCTGTTCTTCAGCAGACATCAGTAGGGACTTTCGGTCTGACACTGTGTGAACCAAAAAAAAAACAAAAAAAAACAAAAAAACTGGCTTTGTTTGTATGTTACTTTTTTTTTTTATGTGGAAATGGACTTGCGTGCATGCACACACACAAACACACTTGCACTCATTTGCTCAGTCACTCTTTTTCTCCATCTACGTTTGTCTCTCTCACTGTCTATGTTTGAATTTACTGGAGGATAGACTTGACATGGTATGTATGAGTGTGTCTGTATATTTTATAGGGAAAAGCTCATCACATTTGAATGGCTAGTTAAGGTGGACCACGGCATAGGTTTTTCACCAAAAATCATTAAAAAACGTGTTTTGGGATTATACTTGTATTTGGTCAAACAATGTCTCTTCTTTGCATTTCTGTCAACCATTTTGCTCAATTTGACCGATTTCATTGCAAATAAAATCATTTTCTGACCTGGGTGTGTGTGAAGTTTGAGCGAATGTGACAAAAAAGTCGAAGTTTGCATCGATTTGGACAGCCTGGTGCTCGCGATCTGGTTTGGAAACCCCAACTTGTTTGGTATCAGTGTGAAGGTCATTCACCGGTCTGTCTTCTCATTGCCATTTCCTGTGGAAAATTCCACTCACGGGAACACACGAAGAGCAAATCCGAAGGAACCCGAGAGGCATTTTTTAGGGGTTGTGGCTGAGTCGAGGTTTCTGATTGGCTTGTCAGAGTAAAAAAATAGCCCATTGGCCCAATCGGTCATGTGACTTTTTCCAAGATGGCGTCTATTTTCTTCACGATTTCAATCGACACACCAGTTGCCTAAGATTTTGATCGAAATTTTCTACTAAAAGTCACGGACAATGCCAAGACACGCTGGAAAGAAGTTTAGGACTGTCTTTGCATTCGGCAAAAAGAAGAGAAAGTGTAAGATTACAACACAGGCTGAAAAAAAGTCTGCCGAAACCGCGACCGACTTAGCAGTGCCTTAGACATCGACCGACGTCAGTGAAAGCACGCCGCTTCTCAGTTCGAAGAGAAAATTGGACGTTTTCACCAGAAAACGTGCGTGTACGGGTGACAGTGACTCCAGTTCAGACGAAGAACCACCATCAAAAAAAAGTGCATCAGTTCCCGAAGTACAACTTCGCTGGGGACAGCCACAGTCCTCACAGAACATCATCGTTGATGTGTCAATGTTGGACTGCTTGGTGTCGTCAGTTCATTGTGAAAAATGCATATCAAAGGTTTGTGGAAATTGATATAATAGTCTACAGATATATAATATTTAATATATATAATATAGTATTCTATTTTGTTTCATTTTGTGAGTTTTTGTTACGTTTCATAGCAAAAAAAAAACAAAAAAAAAAGCCATCCGAATACCTTCTTTTTTGTGAGCCCATTGATTTACTTCTTCTTTTTTTTTTCAAGTTCTTTGATTTTTGTTTTCAGAGGCAGTTTTTATTTTTCTCAAGTATTGAAATACTTTTCCCATTAATATTTCTGTGGATTTTTACTGAGTCTGACATACTGTTTGTGTGTGTGTGTAAAAAACTGTCAGTCTGAGTCTCTTTATTCTCTCTCAGTGTGTGTGTGTGTGTGTGTGTGTAAAAATATGTCAGTCTGAGTCTCTTTCTCTCTCTCTCTCTCTCATTCTCTCTCTTGAACCTTCTGTTCTCACACATTTGATTTCTTTTCAGGTCTCTGTATTTGAAGATGAGACAAAGAGGATGGGGTCAGCTCTCTCTCATTCTCTCTTGTACCTTCTATTCTCACACATTTGATTATTTTTTCCAGGTCTCTATATTTGAAGAGACAAAGAGGATGGGGTCAGCTGAACTGGAACTTGCGGCTGGGAGCAAAGCAGAGAAATCAGATATGCTCAGGGTCAAAACAGCAACCAGAAAATCCTCTGACAGAGCAAAACAAAAGAGGAAAAAAATTGAAACTGTGACACGTCAGGAACGTGAACATCGACGGGCAGATGAGGGAGAAGTATACGCCCCAGGAGCATTTTGAACAATCAAATAACTGAAAAAACTCTCTCTCACCACTTCGTGATATTGGCCAAGTGCTGTTTTCCTGTGTATTATTTTTTTTAGTGTGTAACTATGGGTTGTAGTTTGTGAGTTCTCAACACAATCTTTGAAGGCATTTTTCTCAAAAGTTGAATTTCCGCTGCAGGTGCGTCAGTGGCCCACATGTAACAATTGAGGCAGTGAAAATATTATCATAAAATTAGGCATACTGATGTAAAAATGTGTGCTGAGTGCAATGAACATAGTTAGAACTCTCTACCTCTAGTAGTTTTTTTCATAGCAAGTGACTAAAGCGTGATAACGTGAATGCATAATTTTATGCGTTTTTGACAAGACAGAGAACAATGCTTGTGGACAATGGGCATCTGCTTTTGTGATCATTGCACTAAATGATGTCAAAACAAACTTTGGAAATGATGAGAATCATTATGTAATGCATGTGTTCAGTGCTGCAAATGGGCCAAATAACGTTATGTATTTTTATGATAAAATTATCATATCTTCATATCTGTTTGACTTATGATCTTCAAACTTAGCACAGATATCTATATTAACATCCTGAGTATGTGTACCAAATTTCATGCAGATACCTTTAGTAGTTCCTGAGAAACAAAAATTAGCTAAAAATGACGCAGTGGTCCACCTTAAGTGTTTTCGAAAGCTTGTCTTGTCTGTCTGTGTGTGCAAGCAGTGTTGGCAGTGTGTTCCTCTCCTGTGGCAGACCTCTTCACCTTCCGCTTTGGGTGCAGCAAGTTACACTTCTGAAGGCTTCATTACACCATTACACTTTCCTGATCCAAAGTGGAAATGCTAAAATCTGCTTCAGAGATCTCCTGAATTTCTCTTTCCATTACACTAGTTCTTTGGTCTCGCTGAGCTGTTGAGCTGGCTGTTGGCTTGTTTGATATATGAGCGCCCACTGTGGTGGGGTGGTGGTGAGGAATGGGGGTGTGGGGGTGTGGGGGGGGGTCCCCATTGACGAACGTTGCACGATGTTGTCTGACCGATTGACAAGACAGGTCCACAGCGTTTGCCAAAATGTCCCATGTTTGGATAAGCAAACCAATTGAGAATAAGTGTTCCGTTGCTCCTCTGTCATCATTCAGCTTATCAGTATTCGGTCGCGATTACACAACTTCCGCTCGCGGGCTTCACGACTTGCAAAGATACCTGATTTCGATGATCATAGTCAATCATCGACGAAATGAGAACGCTCACAAAGAAGATTTTTGCAGCAGAGATTGATAAAGGAGTGAAGAGTAAGTGGAACTGGGCCTGGCAAGATGAGAGCGTGAAAACAAGTGAAGAACAAAAAAAGAACTTTACGGGTAGGCGACGCCATTCACAAAATCAACGCTGCGGGGAAGACCAGGTGCGAACTGTGTCAGATTTTATGGGTGCATCTGTTCAGTCTAGGCATGAAAATCTGTTTTCAGATTTACATAAAAATTGGACTGTCCGTTTTCTGGAAAAAAACAGGAACAGCCGACTGGCCGTTCTGTGTCGTTTGCCGATGACCTGTCAAAAATGAAAATTTAAGGGAATGCTCTTTCGAAAGCATTGTATGTTGACCCCTTGAGAGGCAGTCCAGTGAGTTGTCAGAGCAGCAAAATTGAAGTCAAAAGGTTTCCTAATGGTCGATTGAAGTTGTCAAAATGCTGATAACAGAAGGCAATCCCTTCATGGCACGCATTGATGTCACTGAAAAGCAAATTACATACACACTTGTGTGTGCACACACACACACACACAGACATGCGAGTGCGCATGCACATGCACATACACACAAATGCGTGCGCACGCACAGACACGTTAACGCAGGTGCGCGCAATCTCCATCCCTGTCAAGCACCTAGGGCCATGGGTACATCTGCTTGACCCACCCTTCATTCAGCAAAAGCTGCAAGTTTGCCACATTATGCACAAATAACATTGTTTCGATTGAAACAGAAACTTTGTAGCAATTGACATCAGTGCTTTTTCTGACAGCACTGGGCACAAACAATTTATGGCAAGTCAGTGTATTTAGATCTGAGATCTATAGCCAGATTACCAAAGGTACACATGCATGCACAGACACAAGAGCTGACACACATTGACACTCTTTGAAAAAAAAATCACATGAATGCACAATCGTATACACATACATTCTTTCTCTCTCCTTCACATTTGCACATGTGCACACATATGAGTGCTCACACAATCACACAGAGCTTAATAATATGAACATGCATGCACGCGCGGACACAGTTTAATTGAAAACACACACATACACACGATCACAGAATTGTATTTAAAGCAGTGCACATACATGCACACATACAAACTTGCACTTTTTCCTCCCACCTTCCCCCTCTTTGTCTCTTTGTCTGTCTGTCCCTCTCTCCCTCTTTCTATCTTTTTCTGTCTCTCTCTCTTTCTCGCATATACACACACTGACACATAGTTGTATTGAAAACACTCACCTCGCAGACACACACACACCCATGGAGAAAGATCAATTTAATTTGAAAGCAATGCATACACGTGCACAAATACAACTTGCATTCTTTCCTCCCACCTTCCCCCCCACTCTTTTTCTGTCTGTCTGCCTTCCTCTCTCTCTCTCTCTTGTTTATACACGGTTGAATTGAAACCACACATACACACACACACACGTGTGCGCACACATGCTCTCTTGCTTGCTGTCTCTCCCTCTCTCTGTCTCTGTCTCTCTTTCTCCCTCACACACCCAGTTTAGCTGAACACACACACACAGAGTCCAGGCTGGGGAACTCTCAGCGGATCCGTTATTTTCAGTGGAAGAGGAGTTGATTTCAGAGGAAAAAAAATCACCCCCCAACACCCACCCCCACCCCTGCCTGTACCTCCTCCTGTAGACTTCACTTTCATGATTTGCTGAGGTTCCCCTCCCCTCCCCCTCCTGTAGACTTCACTTTCATGATTTGCTGAGGTTCCCCTCCCCTCCCCCTCCTGTAGACTTCACTTTCATGATTTGCTGAGGTTCCCCTCCCCTCCTCCTCCTGTAGACTTCACTTTCATGATTTGCTGAGGTTCCCCTCCCCTCCCCCTCCTGTAGACTTCACTTTCATGATTTGCTGAGGTTCCCCTCCCCTCCCCCTCCTGTAGACTTCACTTTCATGATTTGCTGAGGTTCCCCTCCCCTCCCCTCCTGTAGACTTCACTTTCATGATTTGCTGAGGTTCCCCTCCCCTCCTCCTCCTGTAGACTTCACTTTCATGATTTGCTGAGGTTCCCCTCCCCTCTCTCTGAGTCTCCCACCAGTGGTGAGGGAGGGAGGTGTGAGGGGGGGAATAAAACCACTGTCAATGACTGTGGCAACTTTGGCATTGAGCCAAGACACTGACCACAAGCTCTAGCTAAGAATCCCTGACTGCTGAAAGTGATATAAGTTATAACCAGTCACATACCCACCCCTCTTCCCTCCAGTCATTCCCCTTCCCCATTTCCTTCCTCGACCAACACACATGCCTTTCAGTGACAGAGATGACAGCTGTAGAGACCAGATGGTCAGTTATATTGGTACAGTGCAAACTTGTGTGCAAAGTATATTTTCCTTGAAAACACCACACACACACACACACACACACACACACACACACACACAGAGGAGATGCCCCCAAAACCTCTTGAAAAACACTCATTTCGATTTCATCCATGGGGCTTTGCCCCCCTGGACACCCAAGGGCCTAAGGCAACCCTTGGGCCCCAGCTGATTTTTAGAGGAAACTCTTCTGGACAATTCCCCAGCCTCCTCTCTCTCTCTCTCTCTCTCTCTCTCTCTCTCTCTCTCTCTCTCTCACACACACACACACACACACACACACACACACACACACACACACACACACACAAACACAAACAAGTGCGCGCGAGACAAGATTTTGAAAATCATGTCCCCAAGGCTGACTTTTACAGGTTTGAAAGCAAAAACACTTCAGTTTAGGAAGAATTGGACTGATTTTTGTCTTGAGTGGGTTGGAATACCTCAGATGCCCCCACCTTTCAGACTCGATCACAATTTCCCTATCTGATGCCTGCCATCCAGGTGTGAATGGGTACCTGACTTTGGTTGAGGAAGGTTAAACCGGTGGAAGGAGAGGACTTGGTGCAGCCTTTCAGTGCTGATCCTCAAATATAGTTGACCTGAATCGATACCTCTTTGCCTTAAGAGGTTCTGGGACCATTAATGACTTTTTTTTTTCAAAGCCCTCTTTTTTCAAAGCCCTCTTTCTGTTTGTGTGTTTTTTGTCAGGAACTCCATGTCCAGTCAGGACTGTGTGGACTTCATTGCTCAACGACTGACAGACCCTGCCAAGAGGTCCAAGCCCTCCCTCATCTGTGAAGAGGTATGCTTTCACACACACACACACACACACACACACACACACAGACATGCACACACACACACACACACACACACACACACACACACACACACTCATCACTTTGATTTTGTTTGTTTAGTTATTTATTTTTGTTAGTGTTCTGGAATTTGAGCCATATTTTTAACTCTGGAAGCTTTAACTTTGTGAGTGAAAAATATTCAAGCAGTGATAGTCTTTATTGTACTAGTTTACCCTTAACTTGAAGTTGATGCTAAAGTGGTGACAGCCTTAGTGGTTGGCAAGGCTCTAAGCACCATAATTTGAGTGTTTTTGTTTTTTTGTTTTTGTGAGCCATTGCTTTGTTAGCAAGCACCCTATCAGTGGCATTACGCTGATGCTGTGTGACCATGTTTATGTTGTGTTGTACTTGTGCATCATACATTATGTCTTTTGAACATGGATTGTACATTTGCTTTGCTGTCTTATTTCAAGTTATGCAACATATTACATATGCAAATATATATGTAGCTGTGTTTAAAAAAAAAAAAAATTTTTTTTACTAATTTGAAACATTTTTTGGTTGAATGTTCTGAATATTCATTTCGACTTTAACTGGGCAGTTTTTTTTGGTCAAAAACATTGACCTTCAATGCTTTTTTGTAATATGACATTGTGATTGTATTTTTAAGCGTATGGCATTTTGATTTCTTCGTTGGTTGTGTGTTGGCACTGTCAGGGACCATGGGAAGTTTCGCTAAGTGCTCTCATGTTTGTGCCCACCCCCACCCCCCTCCTGAACCGCCCTCCTCTGCCATCCTTCCCCATCACCCTCTCATGGGGATGCTGTGGGCTGTCTCAGAATAAACAGCATTCCCACATTCTGGACATTGCGCTAGAAATTTCCTCTTTCTGTCACTCCCTTTTCTGATTCGTTCTTTTTGCTTTTTTCTGCTTTGCTAGTCCATTCTTCTGTATTTTTTTTCAAGAGGACTTTGATTTTGGTTTGTGTGCTAAATTCCAGAAGCATAATACTCTATTACATTGATACATGTAGGCTTAGTATCTGTTGGACATATAATGAATGTATATTTTCTTGCTAGGATTGGAACACAGTGTTAAGAGAGATGATATGTCAGGGTTTTTAATTGACCTAGTGTGTTTGCGTAAATGTTTATAGTATTGTCATTTGCATGAGTGCATTTAGATACAACGTAAACCATGCAGGTGATAAATATGATGAGTACATTTTCAATGGACATTGTAGTATTTTGAGGTTTCTGCCTCCTTTCCTCCAATATGCACATCAACTTGTATGTGCCAAGATACGTGAGAACCTCCAATCAATTATGTATGAACAAATATGGAAAACGCTTTTCATGGCTGCTTTCTGTAAAGGAGGAAAGTTATCCCTTACTCTTTCTGGACTAAATGATTGTACATTCTTTTTATGTTGTATATCTTTTTGTGCCCAGTGACTTGTCCACTGGTATTTTTTTGGTTTTATATGCCAGTAATCTTATGTGATGTTGTGCATCTTGTGTAATTTTGTTAAGGTCTTTAAGGTTTTTTAAGCATCAGGTGAAAAATTGACAGAATGTTCGAAATTTGTTTGCATGAATGTGACTGTGCGTGTGACCGGTTTCCTTTTCAGTTGTTTGTTTTGTCATGTTCTCTCAGGTTCATTTTCACATATATGATACTGGTAAGTATATACAGCCCTGATTCTGTGGTTGGTTGGGTTATAGTGTGAGCAACAGAGATAGATAAATGTGTGTGTTTGGTGGTGATTGCCCACACAGCTGTTTGACCACTGCCTGGCGGAGAACACATACGGGGACGGCACGGGCTGTGACAACATGACCTGCGTGATCGTCGTTCTTCACCCCGAAGGTCAGGAGCCCCCCGGGGAGAATGGCATCCACCCCTCGAAACGCTGCGTGCGGGAGCTGGAGGCCACAGAGGAGCAGCTGGAGAAGAGACCCAGGGTGGAGGAGGGTGGGGTTGAGGGTGGGGAGAAGGGGGTGGCAGAAGTGACGGAGGGGAAGGGGGTGGTGGGGGAGGGGGAAGTGACAGGGTCCTCCGGTGACTGAGAGACGGAGTGGTTGCCAGTCCTCGGCTGTCGCTATGCTGGGAACGACTTGAGTCTCCTGATGCTGTGTCTGTGTAGGTGAGTTTCTTCCTGACACACAGGGCGCGGTTAGCTGTGGAAAAACTTGAGTGAAAAATCAAGTGAAATATGCAGTTGAAGTCTCGCAAGTTTTTTTTTTTTTGGTTTGGATGCTAGAGCCTCGAGTGTGCTTGAATGAGAGAGTGGTGGAGTGTGAATGAGTTCAGGATGGAAGGGAGTGGCGTTGATTGAGTTGACGACCAACTGGCATTCTGACCCCTTGTGGACGTTGGGGGTGGAATGGGGTTACAGATAATCTGTATGGATGTTGGGGGTGGGGTGGGGTTACAGATAACCTGTATGGATGTTGGGGTTGGAGTGGAGTTACAGATAATCTGTATGGATGTTGGGGTTGGGGTGGGGTTACAGATAATCTGTATGGACGTTGGGGTTGGAGTTACAGATAATCTGTATGGATGTTGGGGTTGGAGTTACAGATAATCTGTATGGATGTTGGGGTTGGAGTTACAGATAATCTGTATGGATGTTGGGGTTGGAGTTACAGATAATCTGTATGGATGTTGGGGTTGGAGTGGAGTTACAGATAATCTGTATGGATGTTGGGGTTGGAGTGGGGTTACAGATAATCTGTCTGGACGTTGGGGGTGGGGTGGGGTTACAGATAATCTGTATGGATGTTGGGGTTGGAGTGGGGTTACAGATAATCTGTATGGACGTTGGGGGTGGGGTGGGGTTACAGATAATCTGTATGGACATTGGGGGTGGAGTGGGGTTACAGATAATCTGTATGGACGTTGGGGGTGGGGTGGGGTTACAGATAATCTGTGTGGAGGTTGGGGGTGGAATGGGATTACAGATTATCTGTATGGATGTTGGGGGTGGAGTGGGGTTACAGATAATCTGTGTGGATGTTAGGGGTGGAGTGGGATTACAGATAATCTGTGTGGATGTTGGGGGTGGATGGGGTCACAGATAATCTGTGCTAGGGAGAGGGCCATGGTCCACCAGCCTGTACCAAGTAAATGTTGAGCCCTGAAGGCAAACTGATAGTCACGTGCCATGAAGCAAAGCAGTCATCAGAATTGTCCTTCAGTTCTTGACTTGCTGAGAAAATCTGTCAAACTCTTTTTTTCTTTTTTTTTCAAAGTTATAAATCAAAAAGTTTGCTGTAAATTGTTTAGGAATTGGGTATGGGTGTCTCAAATTTCTATGCATTTTATTCCAAAGTGTTTCCAGTCATTGGCATCCCATTGTACTGTTGTGCAGCTCTTGTGTTGATTTCCATCATACTGCAATCTTGGGGAGAGAGGTGGGTTCCTACCATTGCAGGATGACTTGAAAGGCATAGTGGACCACACTTTGATCCCAGAAAAATAGCTGAGGCGGGCACAGAGAAAGGAAAGACCAGATTGATTGAGAGTTAGAAATAAATAGCGATTTGAGGGAGCAGAGTGGAACTGATGTCAGAGATAGCACAAAGGTTATAAAAACTAGCTGTGTACAATAAAAATAGGCCAAATGAACACACTTAAAAGCCAGTGAAAGGGCAAGACGAGGCAGAGCATAAAACCTGACAAGAAGTTGACAGCCTTGGCCAAAGGAATTAGTCATCGCTTGTAGCTTTTTTAAGGTGTTTGATTGGTTAAAGCAGACAGGACATGGCCAGGCATCTTTTCAACGTCAGCCGCGTGAAATTTTGCCCAGCAGGGCAGACTGATAGGCCTAGTTTGCATCAGTTTAACATTGTAAGTATATGTCTGATTATCACTAAACGGAGTATGGTTCAAACTCTTACTTGTGTGATTGATATTTTCTTATCGTGGCATCAAACGTGCTTTGTTATATCACCAGGAAGTGTACTGAAGTCTGGAGTTTGCATTCAAACACGGCACAGAATTGGCCATTGTGGTGTCATGTGCGTACAGCTGATGGAAAGAGCATTTACCTTGTGCAGGTCAGTTTTTCAGACTTGATATGCCCCTGTGTGGTCAGCAGGGCAATAAGCAACAACCAAAAAAAATTCTTAACTACACATACTCAGCCGTGATCCACTGGTGCAGACTCTGGCAGGGGTCTGATTCCTGTCCTGTAGACATTATTATCGGCCTTTGTGGAGAAAACGAAATTAGTTAGGGCTAATAACCTGGGGCTAGTAGATTACCTCCCTTACGCTTCCCTGACCAGCACCCTCTTTTTCTGGCAGCCATCTTGCTTCTGGCTCCTCGTTCCTGTGCTCTTCATAATGGCTAAGTTTTTTTGCGCATTTTCTGCCTTTTTATTGAACCTTTTAAATTCTTTTGTTGTGTTTGGCTATGTCTCCTAATAGGTCACATAATTATTTAGTTCATTGGACGATTGGGCTGAAATTGGGTCGAGATCGCTATCAAAGTTGGGCTACAAGCAACAAAAAATATAGTTATATTGAATATATGATACAATGTTATATTGCAGGTAAATGGATGAAATGGTGGCAGGTTGTTGTATGGACAGTAGACTGGCGTTCAGATCAAAGGTGTGACGTCCTGCCATGGATCAGTGAGCATCAGCAGCGCGCATTGTTTACTTTTCCTTTGTTAGATGAGTTACTTAAGTTGTTTACATCTTTATGTATATCTTTAATTTTGTACTTTGTCACTCGACACATAAGAGTGTTTTTATGGCATGTAATGTATGGTTTGATTTTTTTTTTTTAATTGCTGTAGAGGTTGTGAATGGTGAGTCTGAAGAAGGATGGAAGATCTGTAAAGAGGAGAAGGGTGGTTGGGGGAAAGGGGGCAGTGAGAAAGGCTGGTTGTGTGTGCCAGTTTTCAGAGGTTTTATATTTTGCTTATGTGTTTTTGACTTTATTTTTATTTAGTGATTTTTGTGTAGAGGGCCTTTCTGTTTTCCAAGAATTACAAGCCGACTACAGAAAAAGGATCCCTTAGTTTGGTGGGAGTATTTGGTATTACACAGATTTGAATGTTGGGGTTTTGCTAGCTCCCCCCCGCACCCCCTGCCTTCCCCCCGCCCGCCCCCTCTTTTGGTTTTAGATATGCGGTTTGGCTATTCCCTTTCCCTTACCATGGACCCCATTTGTGAACGTGTTGGTATTACAAAACAATCATTGACTCCCACCCATGGAATCCAGTCCAGTGGTAAATGGAAGGAAAGTTATTCAGTTTGTCAGCGTGGTACTGGCAGACCTCACAGCCACATAGACTGTCTCTGTTCACATTGGATCCCTGCCAACTTGGGGTAAAAATGGTCATGCACATAAAAGATCACCACCCACAAACGCAAGAGGAGGAGGGGCGCCTCTTCTTGTTATTGAACGCCGACTGTGTTAAACTGGTGGTGCAAGCTACAGTCACAACTGGCTACAGCCTGCACCAGTTTGACACGGTAAGTACACCATAGTCCAACAGGGAGTACTGTCAGCTACCTTGTAAAACATTCAGTATCCAGTAAATGCCCTCCCCTTATTTCTGGTTAAAAATGCAGTGAAACTGCATTTGCTAAAATAGCCTTTCATATGCCCAGCCGCTGTCTTGAAAAAGTGAAAAAGAAAATTGATGAAATAATGAAAATTCAGTTTGCCAGTTGTGATCGTGTTGCTGGACAAAGCAGTACACATTTAGATGTTTGGAGATAGAGCACCTTCATGAGATGTAGATGTGTTAGTGAAAAGTCGAACCATTTATTACCTATTAACGATTTCCGGAGTACCACCAAATGAGGGACTTCTTGCACATAGTAAAGACCTAGCCAGTATTATATGGTGAAACCAAGGAAGGGAATGGGATCCCACAGAGGGTAAAGTACCCAGTGAATGTCCATCCCCAACGCTGGGGTAAAAGTTGTGCATGGAGGGATGGGCACTTACAAGGAAGATTAGTTTGTGAAGGGACTTCTTTTTGTGGACACAACAAGTAATTGTGGAAAAGGGGATGATCACAGTGTGAGTGACTGGAACTGTAAAGCATGAATGGTTAGTCATCCGTTCGAATGAATGTTAAGAAAAAAAAAAAAGGAAGGAAAACCTGAATTTATTGTGAAGACAATGATATTTCAAGCCGAAAAGTTTCAAGATTATTTGCATTTTATTGTTGTTTTCATTATTATTTTTGCTTGGGTGGTGGGTGGGTGGGTGAATATGTTCCAAGAGCATTAGTTATTTTTCATATAGGATATACACTTAGCTGTTGTGACAGTGAAGTAATTGATATCAAATTGTAATTGAAACCGCCCTGGTTTCTCCCCTGTATTACTGATGAATAAAAGGTAGCAGTTTGTAAGACGTTTTTGAAAGGCACAACAAAGTATTGACCTTTGTGTGTGTGTCTTGTTACTCGAGTGCCTGTTGCCGTTCTGAGTGAAAACATGAACGGCGTGTGGGTGTGAGGTTTTGTTTTTATCGTGTGTTGATTGTGTGTGGTTGATATTTTTTAATTGATATATGGGGTTATTTAGCATTTGAAATGGTCAGGGTGTGGGTGTGGAGTTGGTCAGCATTTTGAGAAGAGTGTGAATGCTGATGATGGTGGTGAGTGAGTAGGGGAGTGTGAGGCCTGGTTCCTGGTCATGGATGTGATTAGTGAAACTGGAAATAAATCTTTTCCTTAGGCAAGTGTGTGTGCATGCTTTGTGTGTGTCACTGTGTGTGTATGGATACGCTGTGCGTGCAAGTGTGTGGTTTGTAAAATGTTGGTAATCCTCCATGCTCCAGTTAGAGTGAAGGTTTATTAACTGAAATTTTATATGTGCACACTGGGCAGGTGTGTAAGTGTATCCTAGCTTGCTTGCTTGCTTGATATGTTGTTGGGGTGGGAGGGGGATTATGTGGATGTTTTCTTCCCCACTTTCCCCCCTCTCCTCAGAAATTGTTAAATGATTATCCGGTTGTCGTCTTGGGTGGAAAATGACACAGGAGGTTGTGGTGGCATTCATGTCCTTGATGTTTGATTCTGGACTCTGTTGACCAACATATTTTATGTACATGGGGGAAAGGGACCTGGAGATGTTCAGAAACAGTTGATAATTTCTTTGGTGAATTATCTCTTTGTATCCACACTTTCTGTTCAAGTTTTTTTTTCAGGGAAAAGTTTCTCCTGTTGAGATGTGGGGAATATTTTGTCAACTAGAAATAACCCTTCATAAAAATCTGTTTCAATAATGTGTGTGTGTGTGTTTTATTGTTTAACATCTATCCACAGTTGCTATGTCTGACGACTGTGCATGTGTGTGTATGTGTAGCCCAGCATCCTTTCTGCTGTCTGAGCTAGTCACTAGAGTTTGCACCAGGAATTGCCACACTTTATTGTTGTCTTTTACATCAATAAGTGCTGTAATCAGTAATATTGTTTGGTCCCATAATGTCCTAACCTTGATATCCGTGGCCAATGAAGAAAGCCATGTGAAGTGCTAACTTTATCATGATTAACCCCTTGACTGCTGCTGAGTTTATTCCTCAGTGAAGGGTTGTGACATTGAGATTGGACAGAAATTAGTGTAACAAGTTTGCAATTTTTAATTGGGCTTCTTCCTCTTTGGGCTGCCGTACTTTCTGGTGAATGTACTTCAGGTTAAGGCACACTGATATTATTTTGCCAAGGTTTACCAGTCAAGGTGTTAAAAAAAAAAAAAAAAAGGAAAAGAAAATGGAACAAGTAGGTGCTCCATTGACTTGCATGCAACTGAGGTAACAGGAAAAAAACAACAAAATTTTACATTCTAACTTTCATGTCATGATATCTTAACTTTAATTCCTTATTTATTGATATCTTAACTTTGATTCTAGTTTGTTCTAACTTAAAAAATTTTTTTTAACGTTTATAGTTGACTTCATCAAGTTTTTGTGCCTTATACATATTATTATTATTAGTAGTAGTTCTTTTTTATGTATTTATCCATTATTTATTTACTTTTTTTTTCTCAAGGCCTGACTAAGCACATTGGGTTACGCTGCTGGTCAGGCATCTGCTTGGCAGATGTGGTGTAGCGTATATGGATTTGTCCGAACGCAGTGACGCCTCCTTGAAACTGAATCTAACTTTTATTCTGTGATATCCTAACTTTGGTATGATTGTAATAGATGTATTACAATGGATGTAAATTTTTGTATTTATCCATGGCATCACAACATCCATGGAGACCTGCAAAGTTTCACTAATGGTGGTCTGGGAAGTGAGGTTCTGGACCACTTTGTTGACTCATGGAAACCCAACACTGAAGTGAAGCGGTGATGGCAAGAAAAGACGCTCCTTCACCTTGTTGGCTGGACTGGTGCTATAATCACATGAAGACAAAGAGGATGAAAGCAGCCAAGACAGTTTCAGTTCCAGTTTCAGTAGCTCAAGGAGGTGTCACTGCGTTCGGACAAATCCATATACGCTACACCACATCTGCCAAGCAGATGCCTGACCAGCAGCGTAACACAACGCGCTTAGTCAGGCCTTGAGAAAAAAAAGAAGAAAAAAGCCAAGACAGATCACAATTACTCCTTCCATGGTACCACACATTTTCAGGGACGACTATGAGAAAGTACTGTGTTTGTGTCTTCATTTGGCCCCTCAGTTTCTGTGACTCTGGTCTAACATCATTTTAAGTTTGTCAGGATGTCATCATGATTATTTTTTTTTTTTTAATCTATGTCATCGTAATTTTTTTTTTTTTTTAATTGATGATCTGAAAATGGATAGACTTAGTTTACGAAGGAAAACTGAAGCAACATTCCCTTGCAAGACTGAGCAGAAACTTGACCAGAATGTGCTGAAAGTATCTATGTGTAATGTGGTAAATTTGTCTGAGAATAATCATATTGGATGCACTATGAGCACTTTAACCCTAAGTTCTATTATCCTGGCATGTTAAATATCAAGAGAGAACAATGGCAAAGCCAGGTGATCTTGGTATCTTGACAGGAAAGGAAGTTTTATATTTTGTCCCCAACTAACTCATTGTTTTACTGATTAGTTTGGTAGCTTCAGTTCATAATTCTAGCATTTGTTTTTTTGGTGATTTTTTTTTATTTTTTAACTAACCCATACAAATGGGTCATCTGTTGGGGAAATCAGGGGAGCAAACTGGCAGTACTAAGTACCTTTGTCTCACTGCTGACTGTCAGATCTTCCTGCCACACCCCAGATGGTACAAGCAGATGGATAATGGAAAAGAAGAAAATGGTGGAGTGACTGCACCTTCAGACAACACAGCTGTCATTGGAAGAGTCCTCTTTTGGCAGAACACAGCATTGCCATGTTTGGGATGGATCACAGCAGTGAACTCAACAGTGGATGTTGGTTCAAGCAGAGGTGATGTGGACTGACAAAGGCCAGAGCAAAGTTCCTTTGACAATTGGCATTGTGGAATCGGCATCTGTGGTCTTGGAGATCAGATCATTAATCCTGCCGCATTGGATGGAAGTTGAGATGGAAGTGAGAATGTTTTTTTCCTTTCATGATCTGTTTTGTACCCGCACGCTGTGAGAAGTTGGCCAACAATGAAAACATTGTCCAGATAATGAGAGAAAACTTTCCTTTAAATTACACATACTACAAAACATGAACCATCGGTGCAGACTCTGGCAGGGGTCCGATTCCCTGTCGGATGGTGGAGAGAACATTTTCCTGTTCAAAGTAGATACGGTAAAAAAAATGAACGTTTTTGAGCTGTATAGTTTCTGAACGTTGTTCAGCTTTCTCAGTGGGAACATGTGAATGCTGCACAAGATGCTGTGGAAGAATAAGTTGTTGGACTTGTGATGCCGTATTCACCAATCGTCGGAGTTTGAGGCCTCATTTCGGCATGTTGTGTCCTGGGTACTTCCCTCCAGTTTCCCTCCAGGCAGGATTGGGTAGCTGGCTGACTGGGGGAGGTTTGAACGGTGATAGAAGACGAGTATATTCCTTTGCCAAATCATAGACAGTCAATATCAATTCACTGTCTCTGTGGACATAATGCTGTTGGATCTTTTTAAGGTTTTTGACTGTTTCTTGACATTTTTCTCATCGTCAACATGTCTGGTGGTGAGTGGCTTTTGATGTGTGTTGACTTTGTGACAGTTTGGTGGTGTGTGATTTTTGACTCGCTTGTGTAAACAGTCTATGTTTTAACCCGGTGTTCGGTTATCTGTGTGTGTGTGTGTGTGTGTGTGTCTGTGTGTCCGTGGTAAACTTTAAGATTGACATTTTCTCTGCAAATACTTTGTCAGTTGACACCAAATTAGGCATAAAAATAGGAAAAATTCAGTTCCTTCCAGTCATCTTGTTAAACTCTTTCCGGACGAAGGAATGCTCACGCATTCCTACACAAAACGTATTCGGTTTCGGACGAAGGAATGGAATAGCATTCTCCGAAAGTAAAATTCCATCATGCGTAAAGTAAAATTCCATCATGCGCTGTACACGTGATTTTGTGATTAGCCAAGCAGAGTGCGCTATTCTGGGTCACTCCACAATTGAACAGTATGATTGGTTAATATGGGATGTGTGGCCTGTCTCGCACACACGCTGACAGTCACTGACCGGTCGTCTGCTCGCGTGCCAGTCTGTTAGCAAAGCGGCCTCTTCTCGGAATGTTGTGAAGCGAACAAGGCAGTGACGGCAATGTTTTAGGGTTGCCGAAGTACTTGAAATGCTACAAACTGAAGGGTCGGACACTGAAGAGGTGGATGATGACGAAGAAGAAAGCGAGCATGGGTATGGTGATTCGGGGTGAAAAATTGGCAGTATTTTCTACATATGGCAAAACTGTAAAAATAAGATGAGAAATTTGATTTTTTTTACATGTAATAGCTCAACACGTAATAAACCAGTTCTGAAAGTTTCATTTTCTTACACAGTATTTTGTATTTTTTGTAATTTTTTTCCTAACCCTTACAAATGGGCCGTCTGTAGGGAAAAGCAAGGGAGAAAACTTGTCATCCCGAGTGAGTTAAAACAATATTGCACCTCTGGGATGGGCACAAAAAAATAATAGAAGAAGCCAAATTATATGCAAACTGTATTTACTGTTATATTTTTTGTATTCTCTAAACTTGGCACTTTGATCTGATATTCTGACATAACAACAAGAGCAGTCATTATTATCATTTTTTGTTCAAACAGGAACTTCTTTTGCTAAGCATGGAAGTTTTATTTATTTTGCAAACGTTTTGGTGCAGATAGTAAAAAAGGGAAATTAATCTGTAATTAATGCTAGGGGACTTAATTTGCTTTAAATTGATCTTTCTCATCTTAAACATTACATTTTGAAATTATACTCAATACATAAAAGCTTGTGTGTTTTACTCTCAGTGTACAGGGCTTTCACCTTGACCAAGGTCCTTTGCCTGAGAGCCAATGTGGATTCCGGAAAGAGCGCGGAACCACCGACATGTTGTTTGCTGCAAGGCAGCTGCAAGAGAAATGTCAGGAGCAAAATGCTGATCTGTTTTCCACCTATGTCGACCTCACTAAGGCCTTCGACACCGTGAGTAGAGAGGGACTGTGGAAGATCATGGCCAAGTACGGATGCCCTCGGAAATTTATTTCCTTGGTCAGCCAGTTCCATGAAGGCATGCAAGCTCGAGTCCAGGACAATGGCGAAACATCTGCTCCTTTTGCTGTCACAAATGGTGTCAAGCAAGGCTGCGTCCTGGCTCCAACGCTGTTCAGCCTCATGTTCTCTGCAATGCTTACTGATGCCTTCAGAGATGGCGATGTTGGAATCGGCCTAAAGTACCGAACAGATGGCAAGTTGTTTAACCGCAGAAGGCTTCAAGCAAAAACGAAGGTCATGACAGACATCATCAGAGCTTTTTTTGTTTGCTGATGATTGTGCCCTCAACGCTGGATCTGAAGCTGACATGCAACTCAGCGTCGACAAGTTTGCCACTGCCAGCAGGAACTTCGGCCTTACCATCAGCACGAGGAAAACTGAAGTTCTCCATCAGCCAGCCCCAGGGAAACCCTACGTTGAGCCCAACATCACAGTCAACGGTCAGAGACTCAGTGCGGTGGAGCGGTTCACATACCTTGGCAGCACACTGTCACGAAATGCGACCATCGACGATGAAGTGAACGTCAGGATTGCAAGAGCAAGCGCAACTTTTGGCAGACTCAGTGCAAATGTCTGGAACAGAAGAGGCATTAGTCTCGAGACCAAGCTAAAGGTCTACAGAGCAGTAGTTCTCCCCACACTACTGTACGCCTGCGAAACTTGGACAGTGTACCAACGACATGCCAAGAAGCTGAACCACTTCCACACAACATGCCTCAGGAAGCTACTGAACATCAAGTGGCAAGACGACCCCAGACACAGAGGTGCTCGCAAAAGCCACCCTTCCCAGCATCTTCACCATCCTGATGCAGTCCCAGCTTCGCTGGGCTGGACACGTGGCGCGCATGCCAGACCATCGGCTGCCCAAAAGGCTCTTCTATGGCGAGCTGCAACAAGGGAAGAGATCACACGGAGGTCAGAAGAAGCGCTTCAGAGATACTCTGAAAGTCTCTCTTAAAGCGTTTGATATCAACCCTGACTCCTGGGAGGAATCTGCAGTGGACCGTGACAAATGGCGCGCTGCTGTGCACAAAGGCGCCAAGTTGTGCGAGGCCAACAGGACTGCAGCAGCTGTTCAGAAGAGGGAGGCCAGAAAGTCACGGGCAAACAAGCTCCCTGACAATGATATGCCTGTCTTTTTCTGCCCCAACTGTCAGCGAACATTTCGTGCGCAGATTAGACTATTCAGCCATCTGCGCATTCACAGATAGATTCATGAGCACCCTCCCCCCATCCCCCAGCTGGATGACAACGGTGGTCATCATCGATCTCGATGGACACAACACCACCACAGGGCTTTCACTATGTTCACTTGCCCAAGTGGTCTCTTTTGGAAAATACTAAAATCAATATGAGTGGATTTTACAGATCTATTGGCTGAGCCCTGAAGGTCATGGGCAAAAATCAGTTGCGTACACATATTTATACACATTCAATGCGCGTGCTCATATTCTTCGCGAACAACGCCATTTTGTTTCAAGTTGTTGACCTGCCCGTTCAATCCTATATTCCTGCCTGTTCAATCCTATATTCAATGGACAATACACGATAACATGTAATGGAAAGTTGGAGAAGGAGACCGTTAAATATTTATTCAGAGAAAGATTGGTGAACGCCTCATCACTTACTGGATTATGCCCCAAACTGCCATAAAAATATCCACAGAATCAGTTGGAATTCACAGTTAAAAATTGTAAACCATGCGAGTTAATACCCTTGAATTGATCACGATGAAACGAAAAAATTTCCATTCTTGACTTTTCTCAAAATGAAGTCCTTTTCACTTCTTACGATGTTTAGAAGTACTTGTACTTGGCTCTACATGTTATTAGTTTAACAAAATACTAAATTTTCATATCAACTTTAAAACTAGAATGAACATTAGAGATATTGAATTGACCGTGTTGTACTACATTCCTGGTGGGTGTAACTAAACTTGTACATCTATCTAGATCTAGAGAAAAGGGCTAAATGTTGCAGTGTGATTGCGGCGATAGCCACATCTCCTTTACCGCGGACTTAAAAAGAATTTTTTATTGCCCTTAAAGATTTTTTGAATGCCCAAGATACACCAGAATAATATGATTTAAACAGCGTTCTCACTGCGAATACCGCAATTGATTTATCGCCCTTTAAAAAAGTATGTTCAAATATTAAATTTTAGAACGTCAGAAAAGGAGCCACGATAGTGTAATGGGTAAGACAGTTTCTTCTCACCCGAACAGGCGGGGTTCGAATCTGGTTAGGACTTTTTTTTCTTTTTTTTTTAACCCCTAGCTTTATAATAACAAATAATCTGTAGTTTAACTGTTTTACAAACAAAAAAATGACTCCAAATAGGCAAATTGTTATATATATTTAAGTTCACATTGAACACAGAAGATGAAATCAGATATTTGTCCATTTATATTAATGTACTCTGTCTTGGTATGAAGACTGGTACTTTTGTTAAACAGCTTTGGTTGTATTTCCATCTTTTTAACTTTGTGTAAGACACGTACTGACATGGCCTCTGCATCAAGTTTTCATCGTTACAAGGTAACAGAAAATAGACTACACCCTTGTTGGCTGTGGATTAGATGTGCAAAGTTTTCTCAAGTTTGATGGTCTTACCTGAAAATGAAAATGAAATTGTTTCTGTAGGTGATTATTGTAAAAAGCAGCAAAATCTACTGGAATTTAAAAGTGAAATAATGATTAAGAGGGGAAAAACAACAAAACGATCCAGAAAGAATTTTTCCAACTGAAATTGCAGTGTTCTCATCTGTGTCATAGACAATGATTAATTTCAGGGACATTTGCTGGCGTTGTCAGTTTTGGACTTTGTGGGGACGTAAGTGTTTGAAAACGAAAAAAAAAAATTGTGATTTAAAATCTTCATGAACCCTTTGTCACATCTTAAGATTTAGTGGCAAATTAACTGTGAGAAACTTGGAACTGAGAGGAACTAAATGTCATTTTTTAACCATTCTAACAGCTTAAAATTTTTTATATTGGCAGTGGATTGCAGTAACAAGGAATGGAACATACAGGGAAAAAAAGGTATGACTGCAAAAGAAACATCAAAGTTTGACATTAGAAATGGAAGTACCGTTTTGTTCCATTTTAGATGACAAGCTGCTTTTTTTTTCTTTCTTTTTTTTTTGTTGCTCTCCCACCCCCCTTCTTTAATGAATTTCCAGCTGGCTGTGATGAGCAGTTAAGTTAAATATTAATATTTTATTTAATTGTGTGAAGTTTGTTTTCAAAAGTGGTTATTTATCTCTTAATAATTTTGATTTAATCAACATGAGTTATTTTATTTCTATAGTCTGTCAGTGTCATATTTGTTTTCTCTCTCCAAGTTTCTGGTTATGTTTTGAAATGTTAGAAGCAGAAATAAGGATTAAAAAAAGAAAAGAAAAGATTTTAGGATCAATACTTGCAAAGTTACATGAATTTTGTCTTCACAAATTAAAAAAAAAAATCTGGATATTAAAAAAAAAAAAAATGTATGTACACGTGTTGATATCCCAACAAATATTTCCTATTTGCTGCATTTGATACCATGTTTTATCATTGCCAAAATAACTTGCCGATGGTGTATAGAATTAAAACTGCAGACAGTAGCAGGGAATGTACCAAGTACAGGAATTGACAATATTTTTTTTCAAAGCTAAGGCCCATCTCGACAAAGCAAATGGAGAGATTAAATCAATATCAAACAGGGTCTCTTGGGTCTAAAAGAGTTTTGTTGTCATGAAAAGACGTACATTTACTCTTTCTCCAGTCATGTCAGCAGAAATATTAACACAAAAGTAGAGAAGAAAAACAATGTAGGTACTTATATAGGATATGGAAGGGAGAAACATTTCTTTTTATGAAAACACTGGACAGTCGTGTGATACTTTTATTTATTTATTTGTGGACACCCATAGTGGCAAGCACACATGCGCGCACACACATACAGTGTGGAGAAAACAGCATGTTTGAGAACAGTTGTACCCTTTACTCACTGTCCGGAGTCTTGGCACAAGAAGTAGAGGCTTGGCTTTCAGGTAAAACAAAAGCTGACTTCCCCCTCTCCCCATCTTGAGCACAAAAAACAAAAAAAATCTGTCAGAGAAAAGACACAATGCACCTCACACAGAAAACCCTTTATTTATATTTTTTTTAAAAAAAAGAAGAAAAAAAGCAGCCACCAGACTTGCAGGAATGGATTCACTTGTTAAATAAGATGAATTGGCTTCAGGGATGTAGCCTATCTTTCGAGTCATGTTTATTTTCTTACTATCTTAGTCTAACTCCCAGACACTTTTCAGCCAGCTGTAACCATGAAATTGAAGTAATGTGGAAGGGAATATCTGGAATAAAAATGTCCCTCTTGAAACATGTCATCCACAGCACCATGTCATTCCTGGGTTTGAACTGGCAGAAAAGACTGGGATGAGTAGCTGGAGAGAATGGCTGGAACACTCGACAGGGATCCTTTTCATTTTCTGGCTAGTCTGAACTACAAGGAAACGGTTTATTTCATTAATTGATATGTTTGTTGCTTAAGGAGACTGGCCGACGATCTTACCCAGGACCACTCCACACCCCAGTTGACCTACAAATGCCAAATCAAGTTATGGTGTTGGGAGCCACGCTGACCACTAAGGTCATCTGAAGGCTATCGCCACGTTAACATCTATTTCAAGTCAAAGGTTGATAAAGTACAATAACAACTAGTTACTGCTTCAAACTTTTCACACAAAAAGTAAAAAAAAAACCAACCACCTTCCATTAGTTCCAGAATTTAAAACATTCAAATCTAACCCACAAATGCCATCTTTTTCATTTTCACTGTCTTAACACTGGTGGGCTAATGCTAGAACATGCAACTAGGAAACTTGGTTCCAGAGTACACAGTTCCTTTACCTTTTCCTCCACTAGACCTTGTGTGGTGGTCTAAGTGTGGGTCTCTTACGAGACAAATCGAGGTCAAATGTGCAACAGCATACACAGAGCTCATGTTCTTAAGAACTCATGGCAACAAGACTGCTGTTTCTGGCACAAATCTGCTAACTGACCCAAGTTAGTATGTTACGGCTGAATTCTAAGCAAAGAAATGTGGTGAAGTACAGTAAACTATTTGTGATGGGAAACGCGCTTCTCAGGGAGTTGTCACCAGTCCAGTGCCATGTATATTTGTTTTATTAGTCTATAAATAGGGTATTACATGATTCTGCCAGGGACAACCCTTCTGTTGGTGTGGGTTCTTTTAAGAGCTTGCTGCAAAATGGGATCTTGATTTAATGTCTCATCTTAAAGACACCCAGACCACCTGTCCAGGTCTAGTGTAAGGGATTAAAAAAATCATGGTTCATACATGGGACTTGAACCTGTGGACGCTTGCTTCCTAGTTGGGTGCATTACTGCTACGCCACTGCTCCATTCTGTCCCAGGTAAAATGAAAACCTGACTTGTGTTTGTGACACAATGATCCAACACAAAGAAGGAACCCATCTGACCTTTTCCTGCCCTTTCTGTTGACACACTATATATCTTCGCTTCGTACACTCTGACAAATACTAAATAAGAATGTTATCCATGTTTTTTTTAAGCCAACACAATATACAGTATTACGTTATTCTGGAGCTGCTCAGACTTTTAACCTGATCATATAGAAGCCTGCATACAAGTTAACCCCCCCACCCTTCCCCCCTCTGAAAAAAAAAACCCCCCAAAACCCCCCGACAGAACAGCTAGAACATACATATTCAGTATCACCACAAAATTGAAAAAAGTCAAAAGTTTGCCACAAGATTAAAAGACCCACACAAAAATATTTATAAAGATCAATCACAAAAATAAAAGCATGTTTTCTTTTTGCATTGAACAACAAGCTCGTGCCTTTTCAAAGTTGTCTCAATACTTGATAATTAGCTTACATAGTTTTTGACAGTGTACGATTCAAACACAATAAGAAAAAGCGGGTAGCTGCACATGCACACACACACACACAGTATACACATGAGAATAGCATCCACTGTGAGCACAGAATATTGGGGCAGGAACTCGACAGGCACGTGATGCTTTTGTGTCGATCCAACACGTAGGGTTGGGGGTGTGTGGCGGGGAGAGGGGGTGGGAGATTTCAAGCCAGTTGTAAATGGACACAATAAGTTGTCGGTATGTTGCTAGGACTGTTCCCACTGAAGCTCTTCCCGACTTGGCAACACTTGTGATTGTGGATTTGAACTCTTGGTAAGCTGCGAGGGAGGGAGGGTACATATGACATTGACACTTTTCATATGACATGGACACATCCAGTTAGCTCGGCACACTCTACTGCTGAACTATTTTTTTGCCAGAACCCAGCCCTTGCCAAAGAAGATGATGATAAATTATGAAGTGAGGACATTCCATATCCACACTACGGAATACACAGCAAGAAAGTAAAGATTTCCCTGTTCTGTGAACAGAAAACAACACATTGCCAGCATGATATACATCAGTAATGTCAGTGGACTACTGCAGTATCATTTTGAGCCCCATTTACATTAAAAAAAAAAAAAGAAGAAGGAAAAAAAAGAACATGTTCAAACAGATTCAGCATGGTTATGATGCTGCTATAATGTTCATTAAACAGCTTGGACATGTGATATCTACATATAATTTGTTGACATGGAACAATAACATTTGCAGAAATGTTCCAATATTTAACAAACCTGTAAACACATTTAGCCACACCACACTGGCACAACTCATCATCTTGGCATTCAAACAGCCATGTTTTAACAGTGTTTAACATGATATGACTGGCATCATTATACATGCTGTAATTAACATTGTTTTGATGAACAATTAAAACAGCATTGTTAAAACCTTAGCACAATGGGGCTACAATAAAAGAAATATACAGCCTGTTTGGTTATTTTCATTTTCATCAAAAGAAGACATTCAACAGGCACAACACTGAAAATTTGTCCTCAACATTTAAAAGCCCGAACTGTGATGCAATCACAGTATTCATCAAACTATGTTCAGTGAATTCAACAGGCAAATACAGTGATGTGCTTTCCACACATACACTAAACTTGACAGTGTAGTGTTTACCACAGTGCTGGATCCCTGAACAGCTTTCTTCAGCAATTCACACAGAAAAACAAAACATCATCACAACAGCACTGAAAAAATACTTCATTTACCACTGACAAGTGACAATGATGCACATAGCACACTATTCAAAAGTTGTAACAGCAATTGAGCAAATGATGCAGTTACCATGATTTTCAATAACATGCATATAAATGATCAGCTGTAACACACTGGTATACCTAGATCTTTCATATTGAACAACCTTAGCTTACTTTAGTTGTTATGTCTTTATCAGAGTTGTTGCAGTCTGTGTTTATAGTGATAGTGTGTGCTTGATAATAATAGTTTGTGCTTAACCAGTTTATGCCCACTGTCCCATTTTTGGAACAGTATATTTCAGTGACTAACACAAATGCATGCTCTATTGTGACTCAGCTGATACAGCCTGCCAGGCACTGTTTATTGTCTCTTTCATCACCCCCAAAAGTGGAGTATGGCTGCTTACACGGCGGGGTAAAAACAGTCATACACGTCAAAGCCCACTCGTGTACATATGAGTGAACGTGGGAGTTGCAGCCCACAAACGCAGAAGAAGTCTCTCTCACCTCATCAAACATCTGCCTTGGTGTGCAGCATCTAAAGTACAGAAACTTGATGACTGCTTTGCATTCAACTGGCTCCATTAGCATACCTTACCCCACTATAGCAACTGTAAAAAAATTAAAAAAAGATAGAAAAAAGTTAGTTCAGAGATACAAATTACAATGTGAACAATATTTCAGCCTACAATAACCAGAAGTAAGTCCGGGGAAATCTTGAACCAACATCCCTCGTACAAAGCTGCTATAAAGTTACTTGTGTATCACCATCCCATAAAAGGGATGTATTAACTGTATCCTCCAAATGACAATTTTCCAACTTTTAACAAAAATCACAGTAAGATGGGTTCGTTGCAGACTATAACTTACAAAATCCTGTAATTGTAAGTTTCCCACTGGGGAAAAAAACGAAAAAGAAGAAAGTGCACAAACTTTCGGCCTAACATAACCCAGCCACCACTCTGTATCAATAACCAAAACCCAACTGCATTGACCTTAAAAGTTTGCAACAGAAGACTTCACGTAGCAACATATTTACCCACGTAAAATATTGTACCTCGCAAAAGAGGAATGATTCCTTTCTATAGACCTGTTAAACTGATCACCTCACCCTCCCACCTTTCCTTGTATGTGGTGACTTGTCCCACCACTGGTAGAGAAGCAGATTGATTTTTTATCACCTCTTCATCTGTGCTTTGCCATAAATGTTACACAGTTTACACTGACAGTGACATGCGCAAAAGATACGGACAAAGAAAAAAGAAAAAAGAAAAAAAAAGCTTTAAAAGCAGTATAGCAAGATGCATATTTGACTCCAGCGCTCCAACAACAATAAACAGTGTGTACCATGGAGTAAAGATTTTGCCTTAATGCTGAGCAATTTCTCACCCCACCCCCATATATTCTGCTTTGTGTCACTGACACATACAGATGTGCATAATTAACACTGATCTCATCATGTGCATAATGAACACTGACCTTCTCCTGAAGAACGTGATGAACATGTTCATTCTAATCTATTCATGCTTCAGGGGCATGACACAGTAACCACTGAGGTGATCGTCAACTTGATGCGCATGAACCATCTCACTCACACAATAAACACATTTTTCCATTGTGATGTACATGAACCATGTCAGATACACAAACACTGGCATTTTCTTGAACTTGTGTGCATGAAATTTCTAACATGCACATACATGTACAAATGTACACAATAAACACTGACATTATCTCAACTTTAACAATAAACGTTGACATAATAATCCTACCTTCAACAATTAACCTATGTACATACTTCTGTTTGCAAAACAATGACAATTTGCCCTAGTTTTCGTGAGTGAACATTAATGATAACTATATCACATATGTGCTACAAATATTAACCAGATTGTTCACTGCACCAACACACAAATGCAGTGCCTATTGCTACATTCCCATCATAAAATTATATATTCCCCCCCCCCTCCCCCTCCCTGCATATTCTGTGTAAAATGGCTTGAGTAGACAAAATGTGTCGGTATGTAAGCATAAAATTTCAGTGTTTGAGTGTTAATATTTTGCTACTAAGGTGGCCAAGCACTCATTAATTCCTTGCAACCATTTTGTTGTCTGACAATTCTTAGAAAAAAAGAAAGAAAAAAAAAAATCTGTGCATACAGATCTGCCAAAGTGACAACTCTTAACTCTCTCCATACGAACGGCGAAAGAGATGTCGTTAACAGCGTTTCACCCCAATTACCACCATCCAAATATTGCACGCGGAAGGCTCTTATACTGAAGAGGTGAATGTTGACAAAGAATACCACAATTCTGACGACGGAAGCTAAAGGTTGGGTCATTCAGACACCCACTGGACATCCGAGGGGTCTGTGTAGAGGAGAAGAGAGGACTGGCCGTACTGAGTGAGTTAACCACCAGCATGGTTAAAATAACTGACATAATTATTTCCAGAATGTTCTATTATGAATATTTATGAAATACAACAGAAAATACATCTACAGTACTTTTGTCAATGCTACATTCTGACTGGTGTTGATTTTCAAATAAGTATTCTGTATCATTCGATTCGCACCCTTCCAATGCAGGGCCCCTTACATAACAAATATGAAATCAATGCCCCTGCAGCTTTAAAAAGCCTTGCAACCTTTAACCTTTCGAATACTCAATCGGGATAGTGGTTAATGGTACACTGGCAACACATATTGAAAACTAAATGAAGAACTTCATACAACTAATGCGCAAAACTGAAAAGAAAACAATCAGCCACTTACTGAAGTTAATTCATCCCAAGCTGCACAGCATTAGATTTTTGAAATATACATACTTCGTTATCATCAAAGAAGTTAACTTTGCACTGACTGTAAGCTAAAAACAAATGATAGACATATTCTTGTCTACGCATACATAAACGCAGTTCGGAAAATGTATCCAGCATTCTCTTTTAGGAAAACATTTTAAAATGAGATACCAAACTGAAGAATACGTTGCCAAAACAAACATGCACTGCGAAGATTTTACCTTTACATGGAAAACCATTACAAAGCACTCGCTGAATTAAACTTGTAAGGAACTTATGTCACAGACATGTTGATGTAATTTACCAGATGAGATTATCTATTTCACTACCATTAAATATAAAAAGAGCCTGGCTATATACGCTTTGTATTGACGAAAATTTGAATTGTGAAAAGTTTAGCAATAATCGGTTTAGAAATTTTAGTAGTCAAATTGACCCTGCTACATGCGCAAGAATATGTGTACTATACTAACAGCCATGCTTTATGCTTGATCTTCCTTTCTGTATTAGTTTTTGAGAGGTTTTTTTTGTGGTTTATCGCCTTTTTCTCATCAATCATAAGGCGGGCGTAATAGCCGAGTGGTTAATTTAAAGCGGTGGACTTTCAATCTGAGGGTCCCGGGTTAGAATCTCGGTAACAGCGCCTGGTGGGTAAAGGGTAGAGATTTTTCCGATCTCCCAAGCAGCCCTGCTTGTGCCTAACACCCTTCGTGTGTATACGCGAGCAGAAGATCAAATACGCACGTTAAAGATCTGTAATTCATGTCAGCGTTCGGTGGGTTATGGAAACAAGAATATACCCTGTAACCCAGCATGCACACCCCTGAAAACGGAGTATGGCCGCCTACATGGCGGGGTAAAAACAATTACACGCGTAAAAGCCCACTCGTGTACATACGAGTGAACGTGGGAGTTGCAGCCCATGAACGAAGAAGAAGAAGAAGAAGAAAACGCAACAACAACAACAAAAATGTACTTGATTATGATTTTGTAAGGATGAAGGCGAACACATTATACTTGATTTGTCTAATTCAAGCAGACTAGAGATCATGAGAGACATCTTATTTAATTAGCACTGCCACTTGCTATAAAGTTCAACAGCTCAAAATATATCTTATCCAGTAAACCGTTTGTCCAGTTCATTTCTGAGAAAGGAAAGTATAATGTTCTTGACACACTGCAACATTTATGCCTGAAGCGGAATACGGTCCATAACAGAACATTTCCTGTATATTTACAAGGCACATACAATAATGCAATACTTTATCTTTTGTTGCTTACAACCGAGTTGGCCACACTGGCTCATATTATATACATAGGTCCTGTAGAACCTTACAAAAACAAAGAAAACAACAACAACAAAATGATCCCCAAACTCATCCCTCCCCCCCCTGCATAAAAGCACATAAACCAAAGACATGTGTCTGATGTTGACAGTACCATTCACTTATACATCAGAGGAAGAAAAAACAACAAGAAAAAACCAAAGCAAAACAAAACGAAAAAAACCCAACCTACTAACCCGAACATAAAAATCAGTTAAAACAAAAGACCCTATAATACATAACAACATTATATGAGATTTATAATAACAGTATCAACAGGCATACAAATCCAAAAATTCCAGACAGGTACCACATAAGTCCACGGAGCAAATAAAGAACAAAATATAGAGTGACTTCAGAGACTGTAGTACCCAATAATCATCCAGTTCAGAAAACTATAGAAACATTCCAGGTAAGGCGTTGTTGAAAAAAGGTGGATGGACCAGCGTGGCAGAAAATGACAAAGGAACAGAAGACAGAAAGAAAATGCAAATCAGAAAAAAAGCCAGAATCAAAGATAGCGATCAAAAACGAAATTTCTAGCAAAAAAATGTCCAAAAGGTAGGGATATTACAACTGTTTATGAGAACTGTATTGAAACAAACACCATACAGGTATATGGAAATCGTAACAGAGAGTGAACATTAATTGTCCTGCATCATTTCTTCGATACTGCAGTAATTAAATTGAACTGCACTTTTTAAAGATATTACGTAAAGAAAAGTTTATATATTGCTATGCCATATATATATATATATATATATATATATATATATATATATATATATATATATATATATATATATATATCCCTATTCAATGGTTGCCATACCGTTTTGTTGTATCATCTGTTATGGCTTTGCAGTATGCTTAGTCATCAAGAGCATTAATAATAATCATGAACAGTATTTAAAAAAAAAAAATCACAACAAAAAGAAACAATGAGAACATAACAGCGTCGTGCTAACTGTTCATGCATGTGCGTTTCCATCATAAATAATAGTAATATAAAAGGAACAAATGTATATAAAAAAGGAAATAAATGTATTAATAATCGTCCTCCTCCTCATCTCACACTACTAAAATGTACTCCAAAAATAAACATGCCTCTACCCATACCGCTGTCGTTGTAAGTTTCAGTGTCATTTAAAGAATACGATTGCGTTCATGTTTATCACACCATAGAAACTAATTTGCTTCGCACATGCGGTCACGTATTGTTCCTGGTTGCTGTGACGTTGAAATGTAAAGTGTTGATATATATATATATTTTTTTTTAAGCAGTGTTTTCCTGAGACTTGTTTTTCCTTCGTTCTAAATTCTATCAAAAGCAGCTTCAGTTTTGAAAGAAGCACATTTGTTGACTGAGACGAGGCAGTCTTTCATTACAACGTTACTGTAACATACACCGGAGTGAATAATTGTCATAAAGCTTTGCCCATTCGCCCGTTTGAGCAAAAAAAAAAAAAAAAAAAAAAAAAAAAAAAAAAAAAAAGTGTTGATTTTAACACACACACACAAATCTTTTGCAAGTGTAAAGTAGGTGAATGCAAAATTAAAAACATTCTCCCGTCCAAGTCTTTTTCCTCCTGTCTTTGGTCAAAAAGTGTTTATCTTACCGATGTAACAGGACTCACAATGATCACCGAAACAATTAAAATACCAACACCGACGATTTCAACACACATAACTGTGCAACAACAGTCCAAATTTTAACATCAACACTCCATGGATATAACACTAACAAAACGAAAACACGATACTGGTCAAGCGTCAGTTCTGACCGGAACCCCCCCCCCCCCCCCCAACTAAACGGTTTATGGTCGTTTCTCCGCCATGTCGGTTCATCCCACTGACCTATAAACATGTAACTACGATCTCAGTGGTTCATCCCCAACCAGTTTGCCCCTGGCCGAGCCGGCCAGTTCGACCCCACACGACAGGTCGTTTCGCCCCCATCCAGTTAATAAAATATACACGTTTGATCCTGTATTGTTTTCTTTGAAGTCGCGGAAGGCTAGTGCCGTAGTATTAATTACAGCCCAAACAGCCCTTCCATTTCGATCCATCCTTATCCGATAGATATGATCTCATAAAACTTCTTTTGCGACTTCCCGGATAATTACTGTCTGTGTCTAGTCTTGTTGATCATCTGATCCATTTCCCCATGCCTATTGTCTCTTTGACACTAGAAGTCAGTAGTAGAATCATGTTGCATATAGCTGCATGAATCTTGACCAAACACTAATGGTGTTCTCTGAAGACCTTGTACTGTCCAGTTCGCTCCACACATAACTGTGCAACAACAGAAAACAGAACAGAGAAAACAGAAACAGGAGACGAAGTACAAAATACACGGTGATAAGAAACTCTAGGGACAGCTGGACAGTACAAGGTCTTCAGAGAACAACATTAGTGTTTGGCCAAGATTCATGCAGCTATATGCAACATGATTCTACTACTGATTTCTAGTGTCAAGGAGACAAGAGGCATAGGGAAATGGATCAGATGATCAACAAGACTAGACACAGACAGTAATTATCTGGGAAGTCGCAAAAGAAGTTTTATGAGATCATATCTATCGGGTAAGGATGGATCGAAATGGAAGGGCTGTAAGAGGCTTGTAAGAAGTTGTATCCACAGTTTCGGAAAAAAGGCAAAACAACAACAACAACAACAATAACAAACAAACAAAAAAAACACACCGTAAAATGAGTAAGAAGGATAATAACAGAAACCCCATAACCCTCTGTGTGTGTGTGTGTGTGTGTGTGTGTGTGTGTGTCTCTGTGTGTGTGTGTGTGTGTGTGTGTGTGTGTGTGTGTGTGTGTGTGTGTGTGTGTGTAAATAAAAACATAAAAAGTACATTCTGTTTTTGTCTTTATTGGAGGAACGGAGCACTGTATCGCTCACTGAAAGAAACCAGGCAGCGACAGGGGCGAACAGACGGCAAAAGGGGGCGAACTGGCTGGGGGCCGCGAACTGACAATGGGGCGAAACGACCAGATTATATCAAATACAGGCAGCACGGTCGCGCAGACTCACAGTGTCAGATGACAACGAACGCGCGCGTGTGTGCGCACAAATACACACTCACACACTTATCAATTGTTTTCATAATGTTTTAAACTGATTCCAGACATATAGTAGCTGCTGAGCATGGGAAGAAAAAGGGAATGGGGAAGATGGAAATTGAGAGCGGACCCCCCCACCCCCACCCCCACCCAAAAAAACAAAAACAAAACAACAACAAAAACCAAACAAACAAAAAACCCCAAACCAAAACAACAACAACAAAAACAACAAAAACAAAAACGAAAGGGGAAAGAGAGAGAGAGAGAGAGAGAGAGAGAGAGAGAGAGAGAAGAAAGGTTGCAAACCAGCAGACATGTATGTCTCTGTCGCCTTTTCTTACAGCCGGAAGGAGGACTGGCGTTCACGTGATTCAATGTCACAAACGGAGACAAGACATATGTTTCGTGTTGTTTTTTTGTTTCGTTAAACAGCAGAATTATTTTCAGGATATAACTTCAAATATTGACGGGCACAACAGCTAGCCGAGTTGCGGAACTTCCTATGCTTGCGTCCTCAGTTCCAGGTTCGATTCTGGTATCATACGGTGCCTAATGGGTTTAGCGGAGTGGAGAATTTCTCCAATCAGATCCCTGTTCGATAGATGCACTGCCTCGGACCTGTAAATGCCTTACTCGCCTGCGGTGGTGCGTATACACACTAATGCAAAACATGATATATTGACTGATTGATTGACATGGAGACTTATACAGCGCCTATCCTCGGTCGGAGACCTGAAGCTCTAAGCGCTTTACAAACACGGGGTCATTTGCAGAACCGGCTGCCTACCTGGGTAGAGCCGACTGACGGCTGCCACTGGGCGCTCATTATTCGTTTCCTGTGTCAGGAACGTTATATGCACGTTAAAAATTCCGTAATCCATGTAAGTGTTCGATCGGTCACTGATGGGAACATGAATTTATTCCCTGCACGAACCGAAAACGGCATATGGCTGCCTACATAGCGAGATGATAAGACAGGTCATCTGGGACACTGAACACAGCCCACTCGCACATCAGTGTGAGGGAATGTGGAACTGCAGTCCACGGATACCGAAATAAGAACAAAAAATCAGGGTGCATGGAACATCCACACACAAAAAACCCTCACAAAAAACAAACAAAAAACCCAAACAAACAAACAAACAAACAAACAACAACAACAACACAAAAAAAAACCCCCTGAAGAAATGGGAAAAAATAGGAGGATGGAGCCCCCACAAAAAGCAAACAACTAACCCAACAACAACAAAACTACAACAACTGAAGGCGGAGAAAAGGCCTGGCACAAACTAGACAAATAATTTAGCACAAAAAAATGGCCGTTTTCAACACTGCCATCTGGACGCCTCCCGGCACAGTCTGAGCCCTGATGCAGTGATGACAGCCCGCTCCCCCCTCGCCCCCCCTCCCCGTCCCCCGCTCCCATTAGAGTTCACACACCCTCACACAACTGAACCCCCGTGATGACATCACAACCACTAAAATACGTGACGTCACAGCACGCTGTGTACCCACCCTGACCCCCCCAAACCTCGCGCACCTGCTGACGTACATGTCACAAGGGCAGTGGATGAATGAGCAGCCCCTGTTTGTCAAAATGACGACTGAAACGGACACCAGACAAACACATCACTTTTCTCCCGGTAATAATGACGTCACGTAACGTACATATGTAACAGACGCCTTGCACGTGAGTGGGACGGCTGACGTCACATCTAAAAACACCTGCCTTTTTTTTTGTTTTTTTGGTCTTTTTGTTTTTGGAAGAGTTTTCTTTTACTCAGAATCGAAAGTTTTGAACTTGTATGTCTATATATTATAGTAGTTTCTCACCACCTTCCACAGAAAACTGAAATATATAAGCAGAAATCGAACTTTCGATTCTCAGTAGTGAAAACTTTCTTATGAAAACTATGCATCCACAATCAGACAATGTTTTCCCTCGGACACGACAGTACTTTCTCTTGCAGTGACGTAGTGCACGTGGCTGATGACGACGCCTGGCTGTGTCGGACGGCTGACAACGACGTCACAACACCTACAGACACGTCACCCTCTCTTGCAATGACGTAGTAGTAGTTGATGACGCCTGACTGCGCAGACCGGGCTGACTAGGACGTTTACAAACACCAACAAGCCACGTCACTCTCCCTTGCAATGACGCATACTTCGAAGCTTGTAACTCGGCCGGGCTGACAGAAGGCGACGTCAGTCTCGACCTCAACAGACACGCCGCCTCTCTCACTCTCAATGACGCAGTGATAGCAGCACGTGGCTGATGACGCAGGTGACAGCGGCGATGACATCACAACATCTCCAGCAGGGCCATGGTCTTGTGGTCTCGCGCCGCGTGGGGGCGGGCGGGGTGGTGGCGGGCGGGGTCGACGGGGCGGGGGAGGGTGCCCGCGCCCGTGCCCGTGCCCCCCCGGGGGTTGACGCGGTGCCCGGCCGGGCCCGTGCCCAGCACGGCGGTGTACAGGCAGAGGCGGTGCTGGTGCCCCGGGCAGGCGGGGTGGGCGCTCACTCGGGTCCGGCGGGTGCTGGCGGTGGTGGTGGTGGGTCCCACAGTGTAACAGACACACACACACACACACACACACACACACACACGTACACGTACATACACGGGCGCGCGCACACACACACGTTCGCACGCTCACACACACACACACACACGGGCGCGCGCACACACACACACCATTTAATATCACATTTATAGAAAGACAGTGGACTGAAGACTGCTACTGATACTAGTAACACACACATACACACAGAGTAACACACACACACGTACACACGCGTACATACACATACGCACACACACACACACACACAATTTAATATCACTTTAACTGAAATACGTTGGACTGAAGACCACCACTACTGTTATTACCACAAGTACTACACACACACACACATACACACACACACACACACACACATTTACACATACGCACATACGGGTGCACACATACACACACACACACACACACGCACACACATGGGCGCGCGCGCACACATACACACCATTTAATATTACTTTAACAGAAGGACGTTGGACTCGAAGATTACTACTACTACTGCTATTACTACTAGTACCACACACACACACACACACACACACCAGATGATTAAAAAGAGTTGAATGAGATGATCAGAAGATTTAAAACTGAGAAAAAGACACAAACTGTGAAAACGAAAAGGGAAGAAGAGGGTGGGTGGGTTGGAGAAAAACAGCGGAAGAGACACGGACAGACAGACAGACAGACAGACAGACAGAGATGGGATGTGAAGAATGAAGAAAAAAAAAAAAAAGGGTAAGAAACATCATTTCAGAGAGAGAGAGAGAGAGAGAGAGAGAGGGTGGGGAGTGGGGGGAGGGGCGAGAGCGAGGGAGAGAGAGGGAGGAAGGATAGAGTAAGGAACAAAAGACAGAGACGGATGAAGAGTGATGGTGGTGGAGAGAGAGAGACAGACAGTGGGGGAGAGAGATATATATATATAGAGAGAGGGAGGAGGAATAGCTAGATAGACAGAGGGACGGAGAGATAGAGAGAGAGGAAAGAGAGAGAGAGAGGAATAGCTAGATAGATAGAGGAGGGACAGAGGGTGAGGAAGAGTAGATAGATAGATAGAGGGGGAGAGAGAGAGAGAGAGAGTGAGGAGGAATAGATAGATAGACAGAGGGGGTGGAGAGAGAGAGAGAGAGAGAGAGAGAGAGAGAGAGAGTGAGGGAGAGCTAGAGAGAGAGGGAACAGGAATGGCTACATAGACATATATATATATATATATATATATATATATACAGAGAGAGAGAGAGAGAGAGAGAGAGAGAGAGAGAGAGAGAGTACAGACAAAGAGCGGGTGCGGAGGAACAGGAAGCAGTTGATGAACAATGTCAAACTGGGTGTCACAAACCCACGGTAACACCAACCCTGAAACGGACGACATGCAAACCATTCAGAACGACACGGTCAGTGTCCAGGGCGGAATTGTACTGACAGTAAGACAGACATGCAGACAGGCAGACAGACAGGAAGAGAGACAGAGACAGAGACAGACAGACAACAAGATACCTTTCTGGTGAGACAGGACGAACAGCAGTCACTGTGTCAGCAGCAGCAGCAGTAGACCCCACCCCACCCCAGAAACAACACAAACAAAAACAACAGTTAATGCATTGTGTCATAACTCATCGGACAGCAAGTAAAAAAAACAACAACAAAAAAAACAACAAAAAACAACAACAACAACATTCACAATCACCATGAAACTGACCACGTGTTAATTTCAATGAATGCCACGTCATTATCAACAGCAAGATCATGTGCTGGCTTATTTCCACGTGTGATAATAGATAATTCAATCGTTAATTCAAAGCCACTGAAAATAAAGGCACAACAATGTGAATGATATAAGCGTCATTAATGTCAGGTATCAACTTGTAATGACGGCTTCAGTCTGACACTTGTCACAATATCCAGTAGATGAAGAACAACAACAACAACAACAGCAAAAAACAAAACAAAACAAAACAAAAAAAAACACACAAAAAAAAAACAACAACAACAAAAACAAACAAACAAACATATACATATTGATTTATCCAATATATTTGTTTGTCTCTACAGCTACCCAACAACAATAACGTCGAAAAAAGTATGAATATAAAACTCATCACCAGAGATTTAAGCCACATTCAAGCACACCAGGTTTCACTTTTTACACTAACAACAGCAGCAGCACCACCACCACCAACAACAGCAACAGCACCACCACCACCACCAACAGCAGCAGCAGCACCACCACCACCACCACCAACAGCACCACCACCACCAGCAACAGCATCAGCAGCAGCAACAACAACGACAACAACACACACACAAACGAAGCTAATAAATTGTGAGCTGTAAAAAAAAATCAAACATCTCCCTCATGTCCACACACCCCCACCCCACACGCACCCTGACTGGCCCTTCCCCCAACAGCCCTTCCGAAAACAGAAATATAAAACTTCAAAGCTGATTTGTGTGCACAGGAAAAAAAAGAAACAGACAGTCTCTGTCGCCGGATTTGCCTGTCTCACACTCCCAGATCTACAGACACATAAAACTACAAATAAACCAGACGAACAAACCCAAACTACAGACACCACAGCACTAAACAACTTGACCTTATTAGGGGTGGGGTGTGGGGGTGGGAGCACAAACCAACAGGTCGTTGAAACTCAACTCTACGGAGATGTACAGCTATAAACAAACCAGACCACAAACATATAACTACAGATAAACCAGACGTCAAAATGTCTATGTATAACTGTAGTTCAACTGGACCACAAATATATATATATATATAGATTAGCTAGACTACAAATACGTATAACTATAGATTAACTGGACCACAAATATGTATACCTACCAGATAAACCAGACCACAATCATGAATAACTATAAAATAATAAACCATACCACAAACATGTTTTGCTATAGAGAAACCAGACCACAAACATGTATAACTATAGATAAACCAGACGTCTAAATGTCTAACCATGTACAACTATTGTTCAACTAGACCACAATGTATATAACTATAGATAAATCAGACCTCAAACGTGTATAACTATAAATAAGCCAGGCCAAAAACATGTATAACTATAGATAAACCAGACCACAAACATGTACAACTATAAAATAACAAACCACACCGCAAACATGTATAGACCAGACGACAAACATGTATAACTATAAATAAACCAACCACAAACATGTATAACTATAGATAAACCAAACCACAAACACTGATGTATAACTATAGATAAACCAGACCACTGTGTCAAACATGTATAACTATAGATAAACCAAACCACACACATGTATAACTATAAATAAATCAGACCAGAAACATGTATAACTATAGACAAACCAGGCCAGAAACATGAAAAACTATAAACCAGACCCACAGACACCTGTTCACAGACAATGTCCTGCCGCAACTGATAAATTTTCACGGGCGGCCAGGCCACAGAACGCATGGCACAGAATATTTTATATCTCCAAAGATAAACCAACTATAGCTATTTGTAGAGCTGAGTTCAGTAAACGACCTTTTGGCAAAAGCCCCCAAGACGGTCAAGTGGCTCACTGAGTGTTTGGGCCTTTGTGTCGTGAAGGTTGTGCTGTTTGAGGGGTCCAGGTTAATCCAGTAATGTAACGAAGCAATAATGTCCCGCGGCGCCGGGACTTCCAGAAAAAAAAGGCCAGGAAAACAAGGCCCCAAGTCACGCAGTCTTGAAGAAACACTCGCGACCATGTCTGAGGACTAAGAAACACACTCTCTCATTGGTTGTCCAAGGCTGTGTTGACTACTCCCGGGAGTGTGTATCCGAAACAAAGACTGGATGATTGAAAAAGAGAGGAAATGAAAATTTGGTGACCCTCGAAAACAGAATATGGCTGCCTACATGGCGGGGTTACGAACGGCAAAGCCCACTCGTGATACACAAAAGAATGTGGGGTCTCTAACCCACGGAGGCAGAAGAACTAAGAGGAAATTTTGATGAGGGGGAAAAACGATAAATGAAATAATCGTTTTGTACTGAACTACTCTCTCTGGCGGCGGGAAAACACTGAGATGCTTGTGACTTATTCCTACGCACGTTTAAACACCCTGTCGCCCCTGTCAGCGTGTGGTGGGTTTTGGAGCACACGAAAACGGAGTGTGGCTGCCTATACGGTAGGTTAAAAACGGTCCTACGTGTCAAAAGGTTCACTTAAAAAAAAAGTTGGATTTGAAGCTTACAAATAATGAACAGGTAAGATGCTCAAAGATGAACCCTTTCAAACAAACAAATAAAAAACAATCTGGATATTGTTTACATGTACAATATTTCTTCAATCATGAGAGAGAGAGAGAGAGAGAGAGAGAGAGAGAGAGAGAGAGAGAGAGAGAGAATTAGAAAAACACACAAG